>NC_142734.1:22107695-22350195 GCF_051943395.1 Hippocampus bargibanti
GCGTTTAAGGCAATAAAAAGTTCATATGATCCTCACAGCTAAACAAAAGGCTGAATCTTCATGTTTTCACTTGTATAAGTGTCAGATCAGCACACTGCAGCCTATATACACACTAATTTCATTAACAAAAAGTGAAAACAATGAATAAAACATTAAGTTCAGAAAACGTGTTTCTCTTCCTCTGAAAATGCGTTTAAGGCAATAAAAAGTTCTTATGATCCTCACAGCTAAACAAAAGGCTGAATCTTCATGTTTTCACTTGTATAAGTGTCAGATGAGCACTCTGCAGCCTATATGGACACTAATTTCATCATAAAACTTGAAACCATTAAGAAAACATTAAGTTCAGAAAATGTGTTTCTCTTGCTCTGAAAATGCGTTTAAGGCAATAAAAAGTTCATATGATCCTCACAGCTAAACAAAAGGCTGAATCTTCATGTTTTCACTTGTATAAGTGTCAGATCAGCACACTGCAGCCTATATACACACTAATTTCATTAAAAAAAAGTGAAAACAATGAATAAAACATTAAGTTCAGAAAACGTGTTTCTCTTCCTCTGAAAATGCGTTTAAGGCAATAAAAAGTTCTTATGATCCTCACAGCTAAACAAAAGGCTGAATCTTCATGTTTTCACTTGTATAAGTGTCAGATGAGCACTCTGCAGCCTATATACACACTAATTTCATCATAAAACTTGAAACCATTAAGAAAACATTAAGTTCAGAAAATGTGTTTCTCTTGCTCTGAAAATGCGTTTAAGGCAATAAAAAGTTCTTATGATCCTCACAGCTAAACAAAAGGCTGAATCTTCATGTTTTCACTTGTATAAGTGTCAGATCAGCACTCTGCAGCCTATATTAATCATCAAAAAAGTTAAAACAATGAATAAAACATTAAGTTCAGAAAACGTGTTTCTCTTCCTCTGAAAATGCGTTTAAGGCAATAAAAAGTTCTTATGATCCTCACAGCTAAACAAAAGGCTGAATCTTCATGTTTTCACTTGTATAAGTGTCAGATGAGCACTCTGCAGCCTATATGGACACTAATTTCATCATAAAACTTGAAACCATTAAGAAAACATTAAGTTCAGAAAATGTGTTTCTCTTGCTCTGAAAATGCGTTTAAGGCAATAAAAAGTTCATATGATCCTCACAGCTAAACAAAAGGCTGAATCTTCATGTTTTCACTTGTATAAGTGTCAGATCAGCACACTGCAGCCTATATACACACTAATTTCATTAAAAAAAAGTGAAAACAATGAATAAAACATTAAGTTCAGAAAACGTGTTTCTCTTCCTCTGAAAATGCGTTTAAGGCAATAAAAAGTTCTTATGATCCTCACAGCTAAACAAAAGGCTGAATCTTCATGTTTTCACTTGTATAAGTGTCAGATGAGCACTCTGCAGCCTATATGGACACTAATTTCATCATAAAACTTGAAACCATTAAGAAAACATTAAGTTCAGAAAATGTGTTTCTCTTGCTCTGAAAATGCGTTTAAGGCAATAAAAATTTCATATGATCATCACAGCTAAACAAAAGGCTGAATCTTCATGTTTTCACTTGTATAAGTGTCAGATGAGCACTCTGCAGCCTAATTTCACAAAAAAAAAGTTAAAACAATGAATAAAACATTAAGTTCAGAAAATGTGTTTCTCTTGCTCTGAAAATGCGTTTAAGGCAATAAAAAGTTCATATGATCCTCACAGCTAAACAAAAGGCTGAATCTTCATGTTTTCACTTGTATAAGTGTCAGATCAGCACACTGCAGCCTATATACACACTAATTTCATTAACAAAAAGTGAAAACAATGAATAAAACATTAAGTTCAGAAAACGTGTTTCTCTTCCTCTGAAAATGCGTTTAAGGCAATAAAAAGTTCTTATGATCCTCACAGCTAAACAAAAGGCTGAATCTTCATGTTTTCACTTGTATAAGTGTCAGATGAGCACTCTGCAGCCTATATGGACACTAATTTCATCATAAAACTTGAAACCATTAAGAAAACATTAAGTTCAGAAAATGTGTTTCTCTTGCTCTGAAAATGCGTTTAAGGCAATAAAAATTTCATATGATCATCACAGCTAAACAAAAGGCTGAATCTTCATGTTTTCACTTGTATAAGTGTCACAATAGCACTCTCCAGCCTATATAGACACTAATTTCATCATAAAACTTAAACCATGAGGAAAACATTAAGTTCAGAAAACGTGTTTCTCTTCCTCTGAAAATGCGTTTAAGGTAATAAAAATTTCATATGATCATCAGAGCTAAACAAAAGGCTGAATCTTCATGTTTTTAATTGTATAAGTGTCACATTAGCACTCTCCAGCCTATATAGACACTAATTTCATCATAAAACTTAAACCATGAGGAAAACATTAAGTTCAGAAAACGTGTTTCTCTTCCTCTGAAAATGCGTTTAAGGTAATAAAAATTTCATATGATCATCACAGCTAAACAAAAGGCTGAATCTTCATGTTTTTAATTGTATAAGTGTCAATTCAGCACACTGCACCCTATTCACACACTAATTTCATCAAAAAAGTTGAAACCATTAAGAAAACATTAAGTTCAGAAAATGTGTTTCTCTTGCTCTGAAAATGCGTTTAAGGCAATAAAAAGTTCATATGATCCTCACAGCTAAACAAAAGGCTGAATCTTCATGTTTTCACTTGTATAAGTGTCAGATGAGCACTCTGCAGCCTACATAGACACCAATTTCATCATAAAATTTAAAACCACGAAGAAAACATTAAGTTCAGAAAACGTGTTTCTCTTGCTCTAAAAATGCGTTTAAGGCAATAAAAAAGTTCATATGATCCTCACAGCTAAACAAAAGGCGGAATCTTCATGTTTTCACTTGTATAAATGTCAGATTAGACCTCTGCAGCCTAAATAGACACTAACTTCATTATAAAATTTAAAACCATGAATAAAACATTAAATTCAGAAAACGTGTTTCTCTTGGTCTGAAAATGTGTTTAAGGCAATAAAATGTTCACATGATCATAACAGCTAAACAGAAGGCTATATATGGCTAAGGCTAAATATGTTTTTACTTGTATAAGTGTCATATTAGCACTCTGCGGCCTAAATACACACAAATTTCATTAAAAAAACATAAAACCATGAAGAAAACATTTACTTCAGAAAACGTGTTTCTCTTGCTCTGAAAATGCGTTTAAGGCAATACAAAGTTCATATGACCCCCAGAGCTAAACAAAAGGCTTAATCTTCATGTTTTCACTTGTATAGGTGTCAATTCAGCACACTGCACCCTATTCACACACTAATTTCATCAAAAAAGTTGAAACCATTAAGAAAACATTAAGTTCAGAAAATGTGTTTCTCTTGCTCTGAAAATGCGTTTAAGGCAATAAACAGCTCATATGATCCTCACAGCTAAACAAAAGGCTGAATCTTCGTGTTTTTACTTGTATAGGTGTCAAATTAGCCCTCTGCAGCCGAAATAGATACATCATAAAAGTTAAAACAATGCAGAAACCATTTTGTTCAGCAAACGTGTTTCTCTTGCTCTGAAAATGCGTTTAAGGCAATAAAAAGCTCAGATGATCCTCACAGCAAACCAAAAGGCTGAATCTTCATGTTTTGACTTGTATAAGTGTCAAATTAGCCCTCTTCAGCCTCAATAGATACATTATAAAAATTAAAACAATGCAGAAACTATTTTGTTTAGAAAACGTGTTTCTCTTGCTCTGAAAATGCGTTTTAGGCAATAAAAAGTTCACATGATCATCACAGCTAAACGGAAGGCTATATCTTCATGTTTTTATTCGTATAAGTGTCAGATTAGCACTCTGCAGCCTAAATTGACACTAACTTCATCATAAAACTTAAAACCATGAAGAAAACATTAAATTCAGAAAACGTGTTTCTCTTGCTCTGAAAATGCGTTTAAGGCAATAAAAAGCTCAGATGATCCTCACAGCTAAACAAAAGGCTGAATCTTCATGTTTTGACTTGTATACGTGTCAAATTAGCCATCTGCGGCCTAAATAGATACATCATAAAAATTAAAACAATGCAGAAACTATTTTGTTCAGAAAACGTGTTTCTATTGCTCTGAAAACGATGATAGGTTCCTGACAAGTACACGATCCCCTGGCTGGAGTGCAATGCCTTTAACACCACGGTCATAGTATTTCTTCCTTTTTTTAGAGCTGTTTTGACTGTTCTCGGAGGCAATTCTGTAAGCATCTTGCATTCGACAGGCCTACTTACGTGCATATTCCTGTCGGCTTTTTACTTCTTGGTCAGCTGTCAGACCAAAAACTAAGTCGATGGGCAACCGGGGAGACCTTCCATAGAGGAGGAAGAACAGTGAATAGCCAGTGGACTCATGTCTTGTACAGTTCTACGCATGAACTACATGAGGCAAATAGTCTTTCCAATCAGCTTTCCTTTATTCTTGGAGAGTGCGTAGCATCTGTAACAGTGTTCTATTGAGACGTTCTACAGGGTTGCTCTGCGGATGGTATGGAGTGGTTCGGGAATGCGCAATGCCAGACAACTGTTGAAGCCGCTGGAATAGACTGTTTTCAAACTCCCGACCTTGATCATGATGTAGTCTCTCTGGATAAGAGAACTGTGGAATAAAATCACTAAAGATTTTCTCAGCAGCAACCTTGCCTGACTTATTCTTAGTCGGGTAGGCTTGTGCGAAACGAGTAAAGTGGTCTACCAGGACTAGAATATACTCATAGCCTCCTTTACTTGGCTCAACTTGGAGATAATCAACAGAAATGATCTCAAATGGGGCACTAGTAGTGACTAGGTGCTTTTTCCGGAATGGTGGGTCGTTTCTGTTTAATGCAGGAACACTGGAGAATTACGTAGTTTTCTATTTCGTGCTGCATAAAAGGCCAATAGAACCTCTGCCTTGCAAGGTTGATCACCTTGTCAGCTCCAACTTGACCCATGTCGTCATGCAGGTGTTTGAGCACCGTCGACTTCAGCTTACTAGGGAGAACGAGCTGCTTCCATTTCCCCCCTGTCTGTATAAAATTCCCTTGTCCAGTTTCAGTCTATTCCATTCGTGTACTAGTCTCCTTGCCTCTGGTCCCATTTGTCTTTTATCTTTGTCATTGGGCTTCCATCCCTTCCTCTTCAGTGTCATTACCTCATAGATTGACGCATCCTCTTCCTGAGCAGCTCTGATATCATCTGGAGTGATAACGGGGTCTGTCACCGGAAGAAAATCCTCACCATCAGAGGTGAGTTGCAACAGAGCCATCCATGGCACATCCTTCTCAGCCACAGCCTTGTCCCCCTGCCATATGGTGGAAACCACGTCTGGGGGCAAAGTTTCAGTGTACTCCTCTGTGTGCTTAACTGGATAACGCGACAGTGTGTCGGCATCAGCATTCGCCGTGCCTGGCCTGTACTTTATTGTGAAGTGGAAATCCGCCAATTTACCCACCCAGCGATGTCCGGCAGCAGTGAGTTTGGTCGTGCTTAGGTCGTACGCGAGTGGGTTATTGTCCGTGTACACAGTGAATGTGGGTGCATAGGAGAGATAATCTCGAAATTTGTCGCAGATTGCCCACTTCAACGCCAGAAACTCAAGCTTTCCCGAATGGAGATGATAATTTTTCTCTGAAGGTGAGAGTGTTCTGGATCCATAAGCAACAACGCGAAGTTTATCTCCCTGCTGCTGATAAAGCCCAGCCCCCAGATCTTCATTGGATGCGTCCGTATTTGACACAAAGGGCAGATTAAAGTCTGGGTAGGCTAAAATAGGTGGACCGGTCAATATATCTACCAGGCGGGAGACCACAGCACTGTGTTCGGCGCCCCACTGGACAGGGTTACCATACGGAAGCTGGCCTAACTTGGTGACTTTCCTTTGGCGTGCAGCGGTGTTGTGAACTGGCCTCTGGTCAGGCTGAGTGGCCCCCTCTACCAGTTTAAACAGCGGCCGTGCAATCCAGTCAAAGTCCTGTACGAAGGATCTATAGTAGCCCAAGAACCCCAATGGAGCTCTGACTTCCCCCACATTGCGTGGTTTCTCTCTTTTAACTGCAAAACGGCTTCCAGGTCTTTAGGGTCTATGCGGACACCATCACTTGACACGAGACGACCCAAGTACCTCACTTGTCGTTTGAACAGTTCACATGTATTCGGACGTAGCTTTATGCCATGCTCCCGCAGCCGGTGAGCACTTTCCTCAGGTCCTCTACGTGTTCATTAAATGATTTAGAAAAGCAGAGCACGTCATCCAGATAAGGAGAGCAGCATTCGTCCCTCAGGCCATCAAGAACGTCCTCCATACATCTTTGAAAGGCTGCTGGCGCATTAGTTAGGCCAAACGGGAGGCGGAGCCACTCGTACAGCCCCCAAGGGGTGCTGAAAGCCGTTAGATGCCTGGAATTGTCATCAACAAAGCCCTGGTGGTAAGCGCTGCCTTGGTCGAGTATTGAGAACCAAGAGTAGCCCCCCAGGTTATCTAGCAGATTTTGAATGCGTGGGAGTGGGTGCTGATCGGGGACGGTTTTGCGACTTAGCGCCCTAAAGTCAACGCACAGGCGCAAGCTTTTGTCTTTTTTCTAACACAGACGACAGGAGATGAGTATGCTGAAGTGGATTTTATTATCCAACCATGGTGAAGTAGGTTTTGCACTTAGTCTTTGACCTGTTGGTAAAGGGGTTTTGGAATGGCATTGTAACGCTTTTGCACCGGCGTGTTGTCAGTGAGTTGGATTTTGAGTTGCAGGTTTGGAATGCATTCATATCAGCATCACCTCTTGCAAAAACATCTGACTCTTCATACAACATGTCTCTGGCAATCCCCTGTTCTTCCTCTTTGAGATGTGACAAGTCAACCAGAGGATGCCACTTGTCTGTGGTCAGAGCCGAGCAGATTTGAACGGTGGGACTGTTTAGCGGCTTTCGATTGTCGGAGCACTCCTTAAAGGGCATGACCCCAGTAACTTCCTCAATCGAGGCCAGAATACTTCTCTGTGAAAGATGAATGTCATGTTTACTAACATTCTGAATGGAAATTTTTACAATTTTTGTCGGCCCACTGGGTACATGTACTAACGAAGAGAACGGCTCTAGCCCCTCACGGCAGTTGTTCTCTATACTGGGCTCAAATAGCATTGTTCCCCCCTTGGGCCATGCTCTGACTCTGCACTTCACCTCCCATATCTTGCCCGCAGGAATAATGAGTTCCTTCTTCCCAACAGACACAGGGTACTGGAGGAATGTCTCATTAGGGCCCAATTTCTGAAGAACAGAAATCAAGGTCTCTACTGTGCGTTCGCTGACACTCGTGGCTTCTTTCAGTATGGCTACAATGTCCACCTGTTCATTGTTCTCTTTGATCATTTCTGCAATCACATTGCTTCCTACAAGAAGACAGTTAACACAACTCGTACTGATTAGTATGAACTTGCATGTCAGCATGTCCAATATTTCCACTCCGTATCTGCAACCCAACATTAGCCCATCCATCAAAGGGAACCGCTGTGCCATTCGCTGCAAATACCTCAAACGGTTGGTCAGGGAATAGGGATGAAAGTGGATGAATGGTTACGTTGGGCAGTTCTTCCTCTACCCATGCCCTACTCACCACGGTCACTTGAGACCCTGAGTCAAACAGCATTTGGAGTCGGACCCCATTGAGTGCATAGGAGACCATACATCGCTTGCCAATTACTTGTGCTACACGTTTTTTTTGATGTTGACTGACACTGGGTCGTCAAACTTATGGATGTTACTGGTTCAACCGAGTTGATTTGTACTGGAGGCTTGTCATTGGCATTGATCACTGGAAGCCTCACTCCAGTGACCTTACCTCGTTTCCCGGTGCTTTTCTTCGCAGACAGCCCACAGCTCTATGTCCTTCCTGACCACAAATGAAAAAGTGAGGGCAGCTCTTAATGTTCTTTCGCACACAGGCCTGACACCTGCCCCTTGATAGAGTGTTTATGCACATTAGTAAAATTTCTGTGGTATCTGCAGATGGGAAAAGTGACATTGTTTACCGATTTCCAAACCAATACAAATTTTAGATGAGGGACTAACTCCATACAAGGTCACTATGGTCTTGAGTGGAGAGTGTCCAATAAATTTGTTGGGGAGAGACCTGTTGCAACAATTGCAAATAGCTTTAATACCAACAGAAGAAGGGTATAAACCCAAAAAAGTGAATTTTCTGGAGTCCTTCGTAGTTGACGCTATGGGGGACCCAGTAAAGGTCGATTCACTAGAATTGTGACTGATGGCCACTTTAGGGGCGGAGGACTTTCCAGACGTCCCTGCCACCCTTTGGACATTGGGAAAAACTGATGTGGGCTTACTTAAAACAGCAAAACCAGTTGAAGTATTGCCTAAAACGACTTATCGACCAAGACTTAAACAATATCCATTAAAACAGGATGCTATTATTGGCATCACCCCTGTAATACGGGATATGGTGAAAGCTGGTATTTTGATTGAAGACCCAACTTGTGAATGTAATACACCGATATTTCCTGTTAAAAAAGTGGAATCTGGAGTTTGGAGAATGGTGCATGATTTACGACAGATAAATAAATCCATACAATCACGTGCTCCGTGTGTGCCAGACCCGCACACATTATTGAACAGTTTAAAACCTGACAAAAAATGGTTTACAGTGATTGATTTGAGCAATGCCTTTTTCTCCATTCCATTACACAAAAATTCACGTCATTGGTTCGGATTTACATTTAATGGGAAAAAATATACATATACAAGATTACCACAAGGGTTTACAGATAGTCCTACAATTTTTTCACAGGAAATGTCTTCGTGTATTGCTGATTTTAAACATCCTGAATCTTCTCAGATTCTTTTGTATGTTGACGACATCTTAATTGCTTCACCGACTGAAGATGAGAACAAGACTGTATCAATAGCTTTGTTCCAATATTTAGCGAATACAGGTAACAAAGCTTCTTTGGATAAATTGCAGTTTTGCCAAGAAGAAGTTGTTTTCTTAGGACATCTTTTGTCAAGAAAGGGAAGAGAGTTGACAACTAAGAGAAAACAGACAATTTTGTGTATGTTCCTCGACCTAAGACGAAAAAACAGATGATGGCGTTTTTGGGACTGTGCAATTATTGCAGAACTTGGATTCCGCATTATGCACAAGTGACCCAACCATTATTGACACTTATATACCAAGACGAAATGGCACTGAAAGACTCTATTCAGTGGACTGAAGAGGGCAGTAAAGCATTTACAGAATTAAAAAAATTGATAGCAAACACTAGCGTCTTAGCCTTACCTGACTATGACAAACCTTTTGTTTAAACAGTTGACTGCAAAGACAAATACATGACTTCAGCATGGACAAAAACTGAGACCAGTTGCATTTTATTCTAAAAGACTGGATCCAGTAGCTGCAGCTCTTCCAGCATGTGTTAGAGCAGTGTGTGCCGCAGCGTTGGCAGTTCAGTCGTCAGCTGAACTAGTACTTTTTCATCCCACAACGCTGATGGTAACACACTCGGTTGACTTATTGATTACAGGCACGAAAACGACCTTCTTGTCACCAGCACGACATTTGTCTATCATGACAACCCTGCTGGAACAACCACATATAACTGTTGAGAGGTGCAATAGCATTAACCCAGCGACACTTATACCTCTACCTGTGGACGGAGAACCACATTCATGCGTTGACAGAATAAATGAGAACTGCAAACCACGACCAGACTTAAAAGACATACCTTTACCTGACAGCATCTACCTGTACGTTGACGGCTCTGCGTCTAGGTCAGATGCAGGGGCTAACAGGGTAGGCTATGCTGTTGTGACCGATGTTGAAATTGTTGCTGATGGCTCATTACCAAACACGTATTCAGCACAAGCAGCAGAAATTGTTGCATTGACTGAAGCGTGTAAATGGGCGGAAGGGAGAACGGTGACGATTTTTACGGACAGTCAATATGCGTTTTCCACACTTTACTGCTTTGCAGCTCAGTGGAACCGCAGATGAATGACTACATCGAACGGAAAATCTGTCGAACATGCAGATTTATTGAGAGGCTTATTGAAAGCTATCCTCCTTCCAAAAAGTGTAGCTGTATGCAAATGTGCAGCGCACACGAGAGCTAAAGACAGAATTAACTCAGGCAATGCGAGAGCAGACGCAACAGCCAAGAACGCCGCTCAGACTACTTTCAATTTGGTAAATCAAGAAATGCGTGAATTAGTGCCTACACAAGTTTTAAAGGACATGCAAGCGTTAGCTACAAAATGCGAAAAAGATTTGTGGCTTGCCGATGGTGCTAAGCTCGTTGATGAGTTGTATAAAATAGACAACAAACCATGTTTACCGAGAAACATGTTCCCTATGGTGGCTCGATTGAGCCATGGTAGTTCACATATATCAACAGGGGGCATGGTGTTTATAGCAGGGAAAGTATTCCATTTAAGCAGAGGTTTCAATTCGTATGCAAAAAACTTTTGTCGGAGTTGTTTGATTTGCTGTAAACACAATCCACAAGGTAACATGCGACCAAAAAGAGGAACATTTCCACAAGGGTCACACCCCTTTGAAGTGGTCCACATGGATTTCATTGAACTAAGCACAAGTAATTCTTATAAATACTGTTTGGTGTTAATTGATTCATTCACCAAATGGGTGGAAATTGTGCCTTCAAAGAAATCCGATGCATTATCCGTTGCAAAAGCATTATGCAAACATATTATTCCAGAACATGGCATACCAAGAATAATTTGGAGTAATAATGGACCACGTTTTGTTAATGACGTAATCACCAAAATCTCTGAACATTTGGGTATTAAATTAAAGAACCACTGTGCACATCATCCACAGAGTGCAAGATTAGTTGAAAGAACGAATGGCACAATAAAAAATCGACTCAGAAAAACCATGGAGGCAACAGGCAAACCATGGCCTGAATGTCTGTTTTTGGTAAAATTATACATGAGAATAACACCCACTAATAACGGCTTAACGCCTTTTGAGATCTTGCATGGCAGACCTTTCATCCTCCCATTATGGGAAGGTGTGCCCTGGCAAGAAAATGAATCAGATCCAGGCGCTTTGTTGGCAAAATGGTTGTGTGAAATGTTTACAACAAAAGAGGTCCAGTCAGCCTGTGTACTGCCGCAGTCTGCCCTGTTGTCTCCACAGGAGCAGACACTGCTTCGGCCCGGAGACCACGTGCTGATCAAGGAAATTAAGAGGAAGTCCTGGTCGGCACCAAAGTGGGAGGGGCCATTCACCGTGCTGATAACCACGCCAACTGCCATCAAGATCGCCGAGAGGTCCACCTGGGTGCATCAAAGCCACTGCAAAATCGTTCACCAACCAGATCCCGAGCAGGTGGAAGAGAGACGGATCCAAACTACTCAATAGCCATGGGTTTGGTCCACCTCATCTTGCTGTATGAATTAGTGGAGGCAATCCAGATGACGCACGTAAAGAATCCCATTCCATCAGCCTGCCAAACTCCACCATTGCAACCAACTATGGCAGAAAAGTGCCCAAGCTTGACACATCCTGTAGCCTACATCCTGTAGCCTGCTTTCCACTCGAAGCTGCAGGAATTGTGTCATTTCCTCTTAGCATCCTCGTGAATGAAGAACGACAAGATGGTAGCAATTATCCCCAAGAGTTTTGGTACGCTCGTATCAAGTCGGGGAAGGCTTGGACCACTGGTTGGGATTCCGTTGTGGTCCGTTCTAAGCCTAACACAGAATGGGTTCGAAATAGCTGTGCCCAAGAAGCAAAACGAATCGTCGTCAAGATAGCTCGAGGGAACTGGTTAGGAACAGGAACTGGAACTGGTACAATGACTGATATCCAACTTGCTATTATAACTCATGATGTTGCAGGATGCCTGGACTTGAGACTCTGTCCTGATTCTCGTGAACATCACACTGGTTTCCCCGTAACTATATGCATCTTGTCATCTTTGACAACACCAGTCGTGACATCGCCGTTCAAAAATAAACCGCACATCAGACTGACAGCCTATGTTGAAATACCTGACAAAAAAAGCCCAAAATTCAGGTGTCATGGACGCATTATATCAACCGTTTGCAGGAGAAAAACATGACTGGAATCCATTGTTATCAAACACGTCGTATCGTTATGCTACATTAATTGCTAAACAAAATAGGAAAAGTAATTGCTTTGTTTGTTCTTTTATGCCACATTCTGTAACACAACAAAGAGTGCATTCAAAGGTATTTGGACATAAAATGGCTCGAGCTGCATATATGTTAATATCTTCGCATAAACCTGATCAACATTTTCCAGTTCTTCGCAATGCTTCGAGAGGAGAGATTGTTCCAAGTTTAGACACCATTTTGGAAACTGAAAATCAGGTTATGACCGAGAGCGGATTGCGATTACCAGTATGCGTTGCAATGTACGGTACAGGTCAAAATTTAGGTTTTATAGATGAGAATAGATGTTTATACGTGCTACCGTTAAACACCAATGTCACCATTTTACCTGTATCTTCACATCTTTGGTGGTTATGTGGTTGGAAAGTATATTCTTTTATTCCTCCGAGAGCCTACGGTATGTGCGCACCTGTTACTGTAACTGACAATACTTTCATCGTTACCAGTCGTCCAGCGCACCATCATGTGAAAAGAAGAGTGTCGTTTAAGCCCCATGATTCGATCTGGGGAACTGATGTTCCAGAACAATTCAAACACCGTAGCACGGGAAGTAAGGTAATGTTAGCTCTTTTTCCACAAATTGGAGTGGCTAAAAACATGCTACGAATTGAAACAATTGACTACAGGTTTCAAGTGTTTGTAAACGCCAGTTTGGAAGTAGATGAAATGCAAAACACTGAAATTGCAGCAATTAGACAAATGGTGCTGCAAAATAGAATGGTTTTGGACCTTTTGACAGCCCCACAAGGGGGCGTCTGTGCTATGGTGGGTGACACTTGTTGTACGTACATACCCGAAGAAGCGAATTCCATAAACATGACTGATGCTTTGTCTGTTGTCAGGGATCTCAGAGATGCCATGGCCAGAGATCACCGGCCTGATCAACCGTGGATCTTTGACGGGCTCTTTGGGGGCTCTTGGTATAAGACTTTGCTCAGAATGTTTATCCCATTCGCAATTGTGATTGTACTTATTTTCTTAGTCATTGGTTGTATTATTCCATGCTTAAGAACAATGCTAATGAATATGATAACTAATTCTCAGGTGAATTACGCAAAGGTTTTGTATCAACAAATGCGTGAAGGGGACCCAGTGTTGTAGCTAGGGATAGTACACCATGGCCAGAGAGTGGTTGCTCCAAAGAACAAAAGCAGAAAAAGGAAACGGAGAGCCGAGAAGGAGTTTTCCTCATTAAAAACCCTCAAAAAATGGAGAGGTTATATATCACAGCAGCAAAATTGTGATAGAGGTTTTTCGCCTTCTCCATGGTTAGTTAAATAATATTAGACGTTGGATAGATGAGATTAGTATGGTTCCCTGTGCAATTAGTATGACGTGCATGCATGAAATTTTTGGAAATGTATGAACTGATGTTTAAATGTACAACGGGAGGGAATGATAGAGTGTTTATGCACGTTAGTAAACATATTACGTTATTTCATGTTCAGATTAGTAAACATATGTTTTTTCATGTTTAGCTTAGTATACATTATGATTAGTGCACGTTTAATTTCAGTCTAATTTAGTTAAATAAAATTATCAGTCTTATTAGTTCAATAGTCGTTGCAAAGAAGCAACAGCTCCAACGACAATCTAAGACCCTCCCAACACTGAGTTGTTCGTAACCGATTGGACGGGAAGATCGACTTGTCCGCAACTGATTGGACAACAGATCGCCACTGTGTATGTTTAAAAACTTGTCAGAGCGGGAGCTCGTTCTCTTTGCTCTTTGCTCTTTGCTCTTTCTCTTTGTTCAAACTTTGTCCGTGTGCTCATGTCTTCGTCCCACCGAGACGAGAAGTGCTTTTTCTGTCTCATTAGAATAAAGTAGTTTTTTGTTCACCATCTATCGTCGTTGCTGATATTTTTATCAAGTGAACTTCGGACAATACCGAACCAGGAAAGACGAACAAGAGTTTTAACCGAACACCCCTAGTCTCATTCGTTGGTGTCTGGGGTCGCGTCGAGAATCGAGTCAGGGACGGACCTGAGGCGCCGATTCTGTAGGTTTAACAACTTGGACAAAGTGTTTGGTCTGTGCGGTCACTTGTGCAGTCAGCTCGAGAATGGCAGCACGGTTAGCCTGTAATTCAGAGTCAACTTTGGTCTGGTTAATCTGGTCAGGTTTATTAGTTTGAGCAGCATGGACATTCACAGATCGATTTTTAGTCACAGTACCGAGGTGTTTCACCCTCTCAGCCTCTTCACTTGTGGACTTTGTAAGTTGTTCTAACAGGACATCATCACGAACCTGTAAATCGGTAAGAAATGGTTTGAGATCACATCTGACATGATAATTCTTCTCATTTAGCCCTTGATAGAGTGTGTGCAGAAATGTACCTTGGACAAGTTTTTGATCGTAACCAAAATCTGCACCTGGTTGTTGGGACTCAAACATAATTCTCTGCTTCAAACCCATCAGTCTATATAAAAATGGCTGTGGAGACTCACTGTCTCGCTGCTGAGCGGTACTGAGCTCGTTGAAGAGCTCAGAGCTGCTCTTATCTCTGATATGTGATCGTAAAAAGTTTTTAACTGTGACATTGTAAGACCCTCTGTATCACTTAGCATGTCTCGGAATGTCCCAGGTTTAGTTATCTTCGACACAGTGCGGATAACCTCAGACTCGTTAAACCCTTCTTGTAGTCCCTCATCCATTTGTCTACACAGGCTACGGTATGACAGTTCAGACCCGGTGTCAGAAATCTGACCACCATAAATTTTGAACTCCCTCCGTGGAAACAGAGCAGCTACATCTGTGTACTTCACCACCTGCTCGCCCATACCGGAGGATAACCCGGCATGTTCAGGAGGAACACCACACGAACTGCTGGCGATGATCCTGAATGGCGATGGAGTGGTGACGTTCCTGACCGGTGTGGGGATGTCTCTCGGTGGAAGAGGTGTGACCTCAATTCCTCCTCTCAGGTCACCTCCTTCCTCAGTAGGTTCCTCCGGGGCATCTAAGAGCTCGCTGATCATGTCATCGAGGTGAAGGAGTTGAGACATACCTTCATCTTCTATGTGTCTTAATTTGTCACCTCTGACGTAGTCTATAATCACATCAAACAGTTCTGGTTCAGTAAGGGCCGCAAGGTCCTCAGTGTCACTCTCATCCACTGCGCTGTCAACAGTTAGTAGCTGATTGACATTCAAGGCTAATAGTCTCTTTTGGATCTTGAAAATAAATACCCGTCGTGAAGTTGTGGGAGCCATCGTTAGACCCTGAATGTGCCTTGAATGTATAGTGCACACCCCTATTATGCCACGGAGTACTACAGAGATGGTTAATCGACACTTCTGTTTGATAGCACAGTGAGATGGAAACAAGAAGAACCCGATGAGCCCTGATGTGTATAATTAAAACGGAATGTATGAAAAGAGTTCCAGTCTGTGAACTGTTGATTGTTATAATGTAAATAGAATGTATGAAAAGAGTTCCAGTCTGTAAACTGTTCATTATTATAGTTCATATTTGGATGCAGTTCATCATACCATGCATAATTGTTTTGGGCATGTCGTCCAGCGCATTTATGTATTTACTAGTACATATGTTGGGGACAACATCTATTTTGAGGGGGAGTATGTGACAGGTTGTAAAGTATCTTATTTCGTATTTTGGTTACATTCGCGTAGTTATATTGGTTTACAAATGATATACAGTAAAGTCTCGTTATATCGATATTCTAGGGAGTCCGAAAAATATCGATATAACCGGACTATCGATATATCCGACCCTGCGCGCATGTAATTTTCTCAGTGCGTGTATAGAAATAGTATCGTAGTAAGCGGGACTATCGATATAACCGATATCGATATAACGAGACTTTACTGTATATCGAAAATGTTTATTTAAACAAGGAACGCCTGCTTCGGTTAGTGTTTCGTGTCGGACCGATTTAGATCGTTGGACAGGAAATTGTTGTGCACATACATTTGCATTACATCTGGGCATTCGAAGTAAACCACTGTTGAGTCAAGACGTATCACACTGCTTGTCTTGTGTTTTTTTTCTGGATCCCACAACACCGTATCTCCCTTACCTCCAATAGTGGAGAGCGCAACATTTTGGAGGTACCGCTGGGATATTTGCGTTCGAGTGTTGTCTACTCGCCGTGGGTAGAAGCTCGCGCTGGAAGACTATGAAGTGAATCCGGCCAGTTGAACTGCGTGTACCCTCTCGAAAATGGAGTTAGAGGAAATACAGTTGGACATCAAAGGCAAGTTATTTGGACTGAATTTTCAACAGTTGCCAGAGTTATGTGCTGAAATCCAAATATCTGGACTGAAAAGAGAGCAACTTACAGGAAAGACTCAAGGCCAACTAATTAATATTGTCTCAAACTACATTGAAAGAGCTGAATTAGAGCTAGAAGATGGAGGAATGTCAGATTTGCTACGTGTAAAGGACTTGATTGAAAGTATAAAAGATTTTGAACTAGGAATAGCCAAACCAAGTAAAAAAGGTGAGGATGCAGTGCGGCGGAGAAGCATAGTGCCCCCAGACACTGCCCCCTGGCGCAAAGATTTTAAGATATCTGGTCAATAGGTGAGGAGCTTGGACAAGAAGATTAACTCACATTTCCTAATTTGGTGAGACAGATAGAAAGTGGACTCAGTAAAGGCTACCAGGGGGAGGAGATCATCGATGCAGTGGTTCGTGCCATTACACCAGGTCTGCAGTTGAGAAGCTACCTCCAAGGGAAAGAAAACCTCACCCTACCTTCTTTACGAAGGATTCTCCGATCTCTCAATCAGGAGAGAGGAGCCACTGAATTGTACAAGCAGCTCTCATTGGAAGTGCAGACTAATAAAGAGTCCCCGCAGACCTTTCAACTCCGTGCAATGGATCTTCGTCATAGGATTATTTTTGCATCTGAAGAGGCCGAATCAGGTTTGAAGTATGATCCTACATTGGTCCAGAGTTTATTCCTGCACACAGTTCTGATAGTGTTACAGAGTGACAATGTAAAGAGTGACATGCTACCTTTCCTCCTGCTAACCACCACATCAGATGAAGTACTGTTAGAAAAATTAAACTTAGCATGTGCAAATGAAAAGGAGCGACAGGAAAAAAAGAAAAATGCTGCTGCACGGGTGACAACGGTGAACACTGTCCAGTTAGATGACACACCAGCCCCGATTGGGAAGAAGACAGTCTTAAAGCAGAATACTGTTACTGTGCCGAATGAACTCCTTTCAGAGATCAAAGGATGACGTCAGAGATGATGCTTTTAAAGGAGCTGCGGGCAGAAGTGTCCCAGATCAAAGAGACTATTCAGAAACAAACAGCCACTTCTTAGCCCACCAACGGAGGGCCTGACCACTACCCTAAACAGGTCGTCTTCACTCCACCTTCACCATATCAGGTAGATCAACCAGCCAGGCACTACTACACCCAGCACTCCCCATCAGCTCTTCAGCAGTACCACCCAACACCAGGTCCCAGGCCGATGAGGGGGGCAGCACAGTTCTAGCAGCGGTTCGCCCCTCAGCCCTGGTGTTATTCTTGTATTCAGACAGGTGAAGAGTATTGTCAGCACTGTTTTAAATGTGGAAGTAGTGAACATTTCAGAGCAGGCTGCAAAGCACAGAACTCAGCCAGTAACCATGCCTTAAACTAGAAAGGGTTACCCCAGTGGGACGTGGTGTGACCACAGAGACAGATAGGTCCCAGTATTACAGTGGTGCTATGAAAATGGAATGTAAGCCCCACACATGTGGCCCCGTTCAGAAGAGACATAAGCAGTCATTTGTCGATTGTACAGATAAGAAACAGTGGGGCAAATTACCTTCGGTCAGGGAGTTAGTGGGAAAGAAATGTCTTATTCTGTGCTTTTTTGGGTAACAGAATGGTTGAAGCACTCTGGGACTCGGGGTCCCAGGTGTGTGCTGTAGATGAGTTATGGAAAAAAACGAACTTACCTGACATGTCATTGAAAAATCTGAATGAGTTTATTGACCCTGATAATACTCTCAATATTGTGGCAGCAAATGGAACGGATATGCCTTACGTAGGATGGCGTGAGATACCATTTAAACTTGGTGCGAATGATCCAGGGCTACTTGTACCAGTTTTAGTACCAAAAGGTGACCAGCAACAGTGTCCTATCTTAGGGTTTATTGTCATTGAGCGTCTTGTGTTAGATAGCCTCTCTAATGAGACACAAACAGGGGATACAGAAAAGCTCTTGAAATCGGTTAGACTCGCTAATCCCCACCTTAAGCGCAATGAAGGTGCCACTTTCATAAAAGCAGTTAGTGTGGGACAAGCGCATGAGTACCGTGTAAAAACAACAAATGAGAGATACACTATAGCTAGGCATAGCTCACTTCTTATTCCATGCAAAGCACAGGCTAAGCCCTTTAAGGAAGATGTTACATTGTTTTTTGAGCCAAGTGAAAACCCACAGTGGCCAGATGGCCTCGAGTTTTGTGACTCGTTGGTCTCAGTAAAGGCAGGTTCTATCCCTAGGATAGTTGTTAGTGTCCAGAACCTTACTAACCATGGCATTAGGTTTCCAGTAAAGACTATTATTGGTACAGTGCAGTCAGTAGGGTCTGTCTACCCAGCTAACATATTTAAAAGAGACCTTCCTTCAACGGTTGTCAATGAGGTCCATGTCCAGGATACCCATCCCTCTCAGTGAGCAGTGGGATCCCCCAATTGACCTTTCTCATCTGGACGAATATAAAAGAAAGACCGTTCAGCAGATGTTGAGAGAGGAATCGGCATCATTTTCAAAATCGGACGACGATATAGGGCTTGTGGAAAACCTACAAATGGACATTTTGTTAAAAGACACTGAGCCCGTTTCAAAGACATATATGTCTGTCCCAAAGCCACTGTACAGAGAGGTGAAAGACTATTTACAGGACTTGATAGCGCAGGGGTGGGTGGAAAAGTCCACTTCCCCCTACTCATCCCTTGTCGTCTGTGTCAGGAAAAATATGGTACACTGCGCTATTGTATTGACTACAGAGAGCTGAATCGGAAAACACACCCTGACCGGCACCCCATCCCACGGGTACAGGACGTGGTGGACAACCTTGGGGGTAACACCATCTTCTCGCTGCTGGACCAAGGCAAAGCATACCACCAGGGGTTCATGTCCAAAGGGAGCCGACACCTGACCGCCTTCGTGACCCCTTGGGGCCTTTATGAATGGATTCGAATCCCTTTTGGACTCATGAATGCACCAGCAGCGTTCCAGCGGTGTATGGAACAATGTCTGGAGGGGTTACGGGACAAAATATGTGTCCCCTATCTTGATGACATTCTTGTTTTCAGCAGGACATTTGGCAACCACGTTGAGGACGTCAGGCGAGTGTTGCGACGTCTCAGAGAAAATGGAATAAAACTCAAATCCCGAAAGTGTGACCTCTTCAAGCCGGAAGTGAGGTACCTCGGCAGGATTGTCTCTACCGAGGGGAGCAGAATGGTCCCGGCAGATACAGCCGCAGTGCGTGCCCTGGAAAACAAGCAGCCAGGCACTGTCGGTGAGATTCGAGCCATTTTGGGACTATTAAGCTATTATAGGCAATACATCAAAATTTCTCTTGTATTGCTAGTCCCTTGTATGATTTGCTTAAAGCCCCTCTCAATGTTGAGACTCAGCAGCACAAAAGAAAAAAATGGTAAGTGAGACATAACAGTATGTCTTCCAACACACGTATTGAGTGGAGTGATGAGCAGCAGTCAGTGTTAGAGCAGCTAAAAGACTGTCTAGTTCAACCACCAGTTTTAGGTTTTCCTGACTTCGCGCATCCTTTCATTTTGCATACAGATGCCTCCAACCGGGGTTTAGGTGCTGTGTTGTACCAAAGACAAAATGGCAAACTTCGCGTGATAGCCTATGGCTCTCGGACTTTAACTGCAGCTGAGAAGAATTATAACTTACACTCGGGCAAGTTGGAATTTTTGGCGCTTAAGTGGGCGATCACAGACAAGTTTCGTGATTATTTGTACTGTGCACCATTCTTCACTGTGTTTAGTGACAATAGTCCACTCACTTATGTACTGCTTATGACTGCTAAGTTAAGACTGATAAGTCTTTTAGTTCGCTGACGAAGCCTCTTGGATAGGAGGCGAAACGTCCGAAACCTTCACATTTGTACAGATGACGGCTGAAGAAACCTTCTCATCGATGCTAAGTTAAATGCAACTGGGTGCAGGTGGGTCGCAGAACTTTCTGATTTTAATTTTACTGTTAAATATCGTCCTGGTAAGGAAAATGTTGATGCAGACAGTTTATCTAGGATGCCCCTTGATATGGTAACATATATGGAAGGATGTACAAAAGAAATGTCATGTGATGCTGTGAGTGCTGCCGTACAAGCAGTGGACCAAAAGAACGAGTCTAGTGCAGCTTGGTCTATGAGAATCTCAGCTACAAGTGCCGAGGTGTCACTAAACACACCGATAGCCTCATTGACTGATGGACAGATCAAGCTAGATCAAGAGACTGACCCCATTATAGGACATATTATTAGATACAAACTGGCAGAGACGAAACCGCTAGGTACTGAACTAAGAAAGCATTGTCCTGTTTTGTGAGGGAATGGAAAAAACTACACTTTAATGACAGAGGTGGTTTGTGCAGAAAAACGGCAAAAAGAACCCAACTACTGCTTCCTGAAAAACACAAGGTGACAGTGTTAAAAGAGCTGCATGATGAAATGGGCCAACATGGTGTAAAAAGGACTCTTTCCCTTGTAAGGGATCGTTTTTACTGGCCCTTTATGCAAAAAGAAATGGAGGATTATGTACTGAGAGTGTGTGTTTGTGTGCCTAAAACACAAAAAGCCCAACCGTGAGGCCAGAGCCCCTCTCACTAACTAATATGGTGACTACTCAGCCTTTTGAACTTGTCCTTGTTGACTTTTTGCATCTTGACAAATGTAAGGGTGGTTATGAATACGTGCTTGTGCTAATAGACCATTTTACACGTTTTGCTCAAGTTTATGTGTAACCGGCCTCAGGCCTAGGGGATACCTGGGTCGGTCCAAAGGCGTCACAGGCAGGGAGCACTCTGAACGACGAGGAAAAGACGACACGAGACAACCGTGTTAATCAGCTTCACACAGTGGCATTTATGACGAACTCATTTACTCATCAAAACATCAATTCAGCAATTTCAATATCAGAATACATTCATGTGTAGATCTATACATTGTATATATCCTCCACATTCGCACATACTTATGCACTTTTGCACGCTCGTGTGTGTTGTACTGGGAACTACAATTGACATCCAAAAATCAAAATTCATCAAAGACACAAAACATTCATCAAAGCCACAAAAGAAGGTTCTACATATAGCATCGCCCAACAAGTCCCCAATTACTTTAACATCTTGAGGATGTCTAACACTTATTATTTTGAATACCTGTGAACGACGAGGAAAAGACGACACGAGACAACCGTGTTAATCAGCTTCTCACAGCGGCATTTATGACTAACTGCGCATGCGTGAGCTGAGCCTACATCGTCTTCTCTGTTCCATTCACAGGCGCGTAGCGCCCTCTCCTGACTTGGTAGTCTAACCGAATAACATACAGTAACGGAGGTCGTTTCTAACCCCCTACACTCTCCCCTGCTTTAAAAGATGTCCCCCGACATCTTGACTATACCAACAACAAGTAGTCAAGTACCAGTAGAAGCACAGTCATCTGTCTGGTCTCCCTAGGGTGGTGTCAGTCACATTCAAATGCAAGTCTGCTGTCTAATAAGTCTAGGTAGGGTAGGGTAGTAATAGGGTTCAGGTCGCACTAGATAATGAGTCGTGGGGTAAGGCATGCAAGTATACAAGACATTTGCCACAGGTCTCCAGGGCTGGTATGATGGATGACCCAAGTGTTCATATGTGAATATTTCCCTGGGTCTTAGAGTACGAGTAGACCTTCTTGCCAGCGATTCGATTCCACTTTGTGACTCGGTGTCCGGTTCCACCAACTCCGCCGGCGCTCCTGCATCCCCCTCATTGTCATCCATTACAGGTTGTTCTGGGCTTCCCTCAGCAGGCAGGCTGTCAGCTGGTGTTGGTTTTTGTAATGATGCTGGTACGACCAATGGAAAAGCTTCCTCTAGCTGCTGCCCATCCTCTGGTTCCGTAGTTTGTGGCTGGGGGTGGAATTCTGATGCCACAGTTCTGAAATTGTGCGGTTCAGGTTGAGATGCCTGATGACTGACTGTCTTCCTTGTATACACAGGGAACCGTCGGAGATTGTATGAACATCCCTCCTCTTCATCTGAATATCCAGACTCCTGCCCAACTGCTTCCTTGCTATAAAGCCTGTCTGTCTAGCTGTTTTTTTTTTTTTTTTTCACCCTACGGGGCTGTTCAACTGGCAAATCATTGACAGACAGTAGGAGATTACGGTGCAACACACGGGTAGTTTTGTCTCAGTTTTCTGCCCGAACCTTGTACACTGGTCCATCTCCCACTCTTTCAGTGACCCTGTGGACTTTTTCCTCCCAGTAAGCTTGCCAGGTCCACCTCTCTCAGATAGGTTCCTGACAAATACACGATCCCCTGGATGGAGTGCCTTTAACACCACGGTCATAGTATTTCTTCATTTTTTTAGAGCTCTTTTGACTGTTCTCGGAGGCAATTCTGTAAGCATCTTGCATTCGACAGGCCCACTTACGTGCATATTCCTGTCGGCTTTTTACTTCTTCGTCAGCTGTCAGACCAAAAACTAAGTCGATGGGAAACTGGGGAGACCTTCCATAGAGGAGGAAGAACGGTGAATAGCACGTGGACTCATGTCTTGTACAGTTGTACGCATGAACTACATGAGGCAAATAGTCTTTCCACTTAGCTTTCCTTTCTTCTTGGAGAGTACGTAGCATCTGTAACAGTGTTCTATTCAGACGTTCTACAGGGATACTCTGCGGATGGTATGGGGTGGTTCGGGAATGCGCAATGCCAGACAACTGTTGAAGCCGCTGGAATAGACTGTTTTGAAACTCCCGACCTTGATCATGATGTAGTCTCCCTGGATAAGAGAACCGTGGAATAAAATCACGAAAGATTTTCTCAGCAGCAACGTTGCCTGACTTATTCTTAGTCGGGTAGGCTTGTGCGAAACGAGTAAAGTGGTCTACCAGGACTAGAATATACTCATATCCTCCTTTACTTGGCTCAAGATGGAGATAATCAATAGAAATGAGCTCAAATGGGGCACTAGTAGTGATGTTGCCCATGGGTGCTTTTTCCGGAATGGTGGGTCGTCTCTGTTTAATGCAGGAACACTGGCGAATTACGCAGTTTTCTATTTCGTGCTGCATAAATGGCCAATAGAACCTCTGCCTTGCAAGGTTGATCACCTTGTCAGCTCCAACATGACCCATGTCATCATGCAGGTGTTTGAGCACACTCGACTTAAGTTTACCAGGGAGAACAAGCTGTTTCCATTTCCCCGCCTGTCTGTATAAAATTCCCTTGTCCAGTTTCAGTCTATTCCATTCGTGTACTAGTCTCCTTGCCTCTGGTCCCATTTGTCTTTTATATTTGTCATTGGGGTTCCATCCCCTCCTCTTCAGTGTCATTACCTCAGAGATTGACGCATCCTCTTCCTGAGCAGCTCTGATATCATCTGGAGTTATAGCGGGGACTGTCACCGGAAGAAAATCCTCACCATCAGAGGTGAGTTGCAACACAGCCATAGCCAAGCGGAATGCAGCCTCGGTGGTCGCCGAGGCAAAAACACGGGCATGGGAAGAGTTCGGTGAGGCCATGGAAGCCGACTTCCGGACCGCTTCGAGGAAATTCTGGTCCACCATCCGGCGTCTCAGGAGGGGAAAGCAGTGCACCACTAACACTGTGTACAGTGAGGGTGGGGTGCTGCTGACTTCGACTCGAGACGTCGTGAACCGGTGGGCAGAGTACTTCGAAGACCTCCTCAACTCCACCAACACGCCTTCCTTGGAGGAAGCAGTGTCTGGGGACTCCGAGGTGGGCCCTCCGATCCTTGTGACTGAAGTCACCGAGGTGGTTAAAAAGCTCCTCGGTGGCAAGGCCCCGGGGGTGGATGAGATCCGACCGGAGTTCCTAAAGGCTCTGGATGTTGTGGGGCTGTCCTGGCTGACACGCCTCTGCAACATTGCGTGGTCATCGGGGAGAGTGCCTCTGGATTGGCAGACCGGGGTGGTGGTCCCCCTTTTTAAAAAGGGGGACCGGAGGGTGTGTTCCAACTACAGAGGGATAACACTCCTCAGCCTCCCTGGAAAGGTCTATTCAGGGGTCCTAGAGGGGCGGGTCCGTCGGAAAGTCGAGCCTCAGATTGAGGAGGAACAGTGTGGTTTTCGTCCCAGCCGCGGAACAGTGGACCAGCTCTACACCCTTAGCAGGGTCCTCGAGGGCACATGGGAATTCGCCCAACCACTCTACATGTGTTTTGTGGACTTGGAGAAAGCGTTTGACTGTGTCCCTCGTGGAGTTCTGTGGAGGGTACTTCGGGAGTATGGGGTACAGGAGCGGCTGATACGGGCCGTTCGGTCCCTATATGACCGATGTCAGAGTCTGGTTCGCATTGCCGGCAATAAGTCGGAATCGTTTCCAGTGAGGGTTGGGCTCCGCCAAGGCTGCCCTTTGTCACCGATTCTGTTCATAACCTTTATGGACAGAATTTCTAGGCGCAGCCGAAGCGTTGAAGGTTTCCGTTTTGGTAGCCTCAGTATAGCATCTCTGCTTTTTGCAGATGATGTTGTACTGTTGGGGCCTTCAAGTGGAGCTCTCCAACTCTCGCTGGAGCGTTTCGCAGCCGAATGTGAAGCGGCTGGGATGAGAATCAGCACCTCCAAATCTGAGACAATGGTTCTCAGTCGGAAAAGGGTGGAGTGCCCTCTCCGGGTCGGGGAGGAGATTTTGCCTCAAGTGGAGGAGTTTAAGTATCTGGGTGTCTTGTTCACGAGTGAGGGTGAAAGGGATTGAGAGGTCGACAGGCGGATCGGTGCGGCGTCTGCCGTGATGCGGACTTTGTACCGATCTGTCGTGGTGAAGAAGGAGCTGAGCCAAAAAGCAAAGCTCTCAATCTACCGGTCGATCTACGTCCCAACCCTCATCTATGGTCACGAGCTATGGGTTGTGTCCGAAAGAACGAGATCCCGGATGCAAGCGGCCGAAATGAGCTTTCTCCGTCGGGTGTCAGGGCTCTCCCTTAGAGATAAGGTGAGAAGCTCGGTCATCCGGGAGGGGCTCAAAGTCGAGCCGCTTCTCCTCCACAACGAGAGGAGCCAGATGAGGTGGCTCGGGCATCTGATTAGGATGCCCCCGGGACGTCTCCCTCGTGAGGTGTTCCGGGCATGCCCCACTGGCAGGAGACCCCGGGGACGACCCAGAACACGCTGGAGAGACTATGTCTCCCAGCTGGCATGGGAACGCCTCGGGATCCGCCAGGACGAGCTGGAAGAAGTGGCTGGGGAGAGGGAAGTCTGGGCTTCCCTACTGAAGCTGCTGCCCCCGCGACCCGACCCCGGATAAGCGGCAGAAGATGGATGGATGGACAATAGGTGAGGAGCTTGGACAAGAAGATTAACTCACATTTCCTAATTTGGTGAGACAGATAGAAAGTGGGCTCAGTAAAGGCTACCAGGGGGAGGAGATCATCGATGCAGTGGTTCGTGCCATAACACCAGGTCTGCAGTTGAGAAGCTACCTCCAAGGGAAAGAAAACCTCACCCTACCTTCTTTATGAAGGATTCTCCGATCTCTCAATCAGGAGAGAGGAGCCACTGAATTGTACAAGCAGCTCTCATTGGAAGTGCAGACTAATAAAGAGTCCCCGCAGACCTTTCAACTCCGTGCAATGGATCTTCGTCATAGGATTATTTTTGCATCTGAAGAGGCCGAATCGGGTTTGAAGTATGATCCTACATTGGTCCAGAGTTTATTCCTGCACACAGTTCTGATAGTGTTACAGAGTGACAATGTAAAGAGTGACATGCTACCTTTCCTCTAGCTAACCACCACATCAGATGAAGTACTGTTAGAAAAATTAAACATATCATGTGCAAATGAAAATGAGCGACAGGAAAAAAAGAAAAATGCTGCTGCACGGGTGACAACGGTGAACACTGCCCAGTTAGATGACACACCAGCCCCGATTGGGAAGAAGACAGTCTTAAAGCAGAATACTGTTACTGTGCCGAATGAACTCCCTTCAGAGATCAAAGGATGATGTCAGAGATGATGCTTTTAAAGGAGCTGCGGGCAGAAGTGTCCCAGATCAAAGAGACTATTCAGAAACAAACAGCCACTTCTTAGCCCACCAACGGAGGGCCTGACCACTACCCTGAACAGGTCGTCTTCACTCCACCTTCACCATATCAGGTAGATCAACCAGCCAGGCACTACTACACCCAGCACTCCCCATCAGCTCTTCAGCAGTACCACCCAACACCAGGTCCCAGGCCGATGAGGGGGGCAGCACAGTTCTAGCAGCGGTTCGCCCCTCAGCCCAGGTGTTATTCTTGTATTCAAACAGGTGAAGAGTATTGTCAGCACTGTTTTAAATGTGGAAGTAGTGAACATTTCAGAGCAGGCTGCAAAGCACAGAACTCAGCCAGTAACCATGCTTTAAACTAGAAAGGGTTACCCCAGTGGGACATGGTGTGACCACAGAGACAGATAGGTCCCAGTATTACAGTGGTGCTATGAAAATGGAATGTAAGCCCCACACATGTGGCCCCGTTCAGAAGAGACATAAGCAGTCATTTGTCGAGCGTACAGATAAGAAACAGTGTGGCAAATTACCTTCGGTCAGGGAGTTAGTGGGAAAGAAATGTCTTATTCGGTGCTTTTTGGGTAACAGAAGGGTTGAAGCACTCTGGGACTCGGGGTCCCAGGTGTGTGCTGTAGATGAGTTATGGAAAAAAACGAACTTACCTGACATGTCATTGAAAAATCTGAATGAGTTTATTGACCCTGATAATGCTCTCAATATTGTGGCAGCTAATGGAACGGATATGCCTTACGTAGGATGGCTTGAGATACCATTTAAACTTGGTGCGAATGATCCAGGGCTACTTGTACCAGTTTTAGTACCAAAAGGTGACCAGCAACAGTGTCCTATCATAGGGTTTATTGTCATTGAGTGTCTTGTGTTAGATAGCCTCTCTAATGAGACACAAACAGGGCATACAGAAAAGCTCTTGAAATCGGTTAGACTCGCTAATCCCCACCTTAAGCGCAATGAAGGTGCCACTTTCATAAAAGCAGTTAGTGTGGGACAAGCGCATGAGTACCGTGTAAAAACAACAAATGAGAGATACACTATAGCTAGGCATAGCTCACTTCTTATTCCATGCAAAGTACAGGCTAAGCCCTTTAAGGAAGATGTTACATTGTTTTTTGAGCCAAGTGAAAACCCACAGTGGCCAGATGGCCTCGAGTTTTGTGACTCGTTGGTCTCAGTAAAGGCAGGTTCTATCCCTAGGATAGTTGTTAGTGTCCAGAACCTTACTAACCATGGCATTAGGTTTCCAGTAAAGACTATTATTGGTACAGTGCAGTCAGTAGGGTCTGTCTACCCAGCTAACATATTTAAAAGAGACCTTCCTTCAGCGGTTGTCAATGAGGTCCATGTCCAGGATACCCATCCCTCTCAGTGAGCAGTGGGACCCCCCAATTGACCTTTCTCATCTGGACGAATATAAAAGAAAGACCGTTCTGGACTACTTGTTGGTATAGTCAAGATGTCAGTCAAGATGTCAGTGGACATCTTTTGAAACAGGGGAGAGTGTAGGGGGTTAGAAACGACCTCTGTTATTGTATGTTATTCGATTAGACTACCAAGTCAGGAGAGGGCGCTACGCGCCTGTGAATGGAGCAGAGGAAGACGATGTAGGCTCAGCTCACGCATGCGCATTTAGTCATAAATGCCGCTGTGTGAAGCTGATTAACACGGTTGTCTCGTGTCGTCTTTTCCTCGTCGTTCACAGGTGTTCAAAATAATAAGTGTTAGACATCCTCAGGATGTTAAAGTAATTGGGGACTTGTTGTGCGATGCTATATGTAGAACCTTCTTTTGTGGCTTTGATAAATGTTTTGTGGCTTTGATGAATTTGGATTTTTGGATGTCAATTGTAGTTCCCAGAACAACACACACGAGTGTACAGACGTGCATAAGCATGTATGAATGTGGAGGATATATATACAATGTATAGATTGGATTGGATTGGATTGCATATGCCTTTATTAGTCTTAGATTAGTATTAGATGTTGAATGTATAGATCTACACATGAATGTATTCTGATATTGAAATTGCTAATATGATGTTTTGATGAGTAAATGAGTTAGTCATAAATGCCGCTGTGTGTAGCTGATTAACACGGTTGTCTCGTTCGTCTTTTCCTCGTCGTTCACAGTGCTACCTGCCTGTGACGCCTTTGGACCGACCCAGGTATCCCCTAGGCCTGAGGCTCTGTCAGTGTCTTTAACATCTGGATCAGTGTTCGATTAAATCGTTCAACCTGTACATTTCAATTGGGGACTCGTCCGGGATACGTGCCGCAAGTGGGCAGAGTGGGAGCTGCTACGAAGAGAACCTGTGACTAAAGCTTCAATGAAGACTGTAGTGCTGTCCGTTCTCCAGAGAATAGAGGCTTCAGGGTCTAACGATGACTCCCACAACTTCAAGACGGGTATTGATTTTCAAGATCCAAAAGAGACTATTACCAGAACTGTTTGATGTGATTATTGACTACGTCAGAGGTGACAAATTTAGACACATAGAAGATGAAGCATACACAGACGTATAGAAGATGAAGGTATGTCTCAACTCCTTCACCTCGATGACATGATCAGCGAGCTCTTAGATGCCCCGGAGGAACCTACTGGGGAAGGAGCTGACCTGAGAGGAGGAGTTGAGGTCACACCTCTTCCACCGAGAGACATCCCCACACCGGTCAGGAACGTCACCACTCCATCGCCATTCAGGATCATCGCCAACAGTTCGGGTGGTGCTCCTCCTGAACATGCCGGCTTATCCTCCGGTATGGGCGAGCAGGTGGTGAAGTACACAGATGTAGCTGCTCTGTTTCCACGGAGGGAGTTCAAAATTTATGGTGGTCAGATTTCTGACAGCGGGTCTGAACTGTCATACCGTAGCCTGTGTAGACAAATGGATGAGGGACTACAAGAAGGGTTTAGCGAGTCTGAGGTTATTCTGAGGTGTCCGCACTGTGTCGAAGATAACTAAACCTGGGACATTCCGAGACATGCTAAGTGATACAGAGGGTCTTACAATGTCACAGTTAAAAACAATTTTACGATCACATATCAGAGATAAGAGCAGCTCTGAGCTCTTCAATGAGCTCAGTACCGCTCAGCAGCGAGACAGTGAGTTTCCACAGCAATTTTTATATAGACTGATGGGTTTGAAGCAGAGAATTATGTTTGAGTCCCAACAACCAGGTGCAGATTTTGGTTACGATCAAAAACTTGTCCAAGGTACATGTCTGCACACACTATATCAAGGACTAAAGGAGAAGAATTATCATGTCAGATGTGATCTCAAACCATTACTTACCGATTTACAGTTTCGTGATGATGTCCTGTTAGAACAACTTACAAAGTCCACAAGTGAAGAGGCTGAGAGGGTGAAACGCCTCGGTACTGTGACCAAAAATTGATCTGTGAATGTCCATGCTGCTCAAACTAATCAACCTGACCAGATTAACCAGACCAAAGTTGACTCTGAATTTCAGGCTAACCGTGCTGCCATTCTCGAGCTGACTGCACAAGTGACCGTGGTAGCCGGGTAAGAAGGCAGCAGACAAGCACAAGAAAAAAGTCGCCGTCAGACGCAGCATATCTGTACCGGACCTCAGTCTCAAAGCGGACGAATCTCTTCTTCCGAAGACCCCCATACCCAAAACGTCCGAGTCTACGTTTTTTGGATTGAGCGATAGCGATTCCGTTGCGAGCGGCTCCATCCCAGACGGCCCGACTTCATTTGACAGGAGCAAAGAGCCTTTGTTAAACTTGGACACTTGTCCGGTGCCACGATCAGTTTTTATTTTTATTTTTATCTCTACTATGCACCCACATTCACTGTGTACACGGACAATAACCCCCAAACACTTACCAAACACTTTGTCCAAGTGTCCTACAGAATCGGCACCTCAGGTAGATACATGTCCGTCCCTGACTCGATCCTCAACGCGACCCCAGATACAAACGAATGAGACTAGGGGCAGGTGTCAGGTCTGTGTGCGAAAGACCATTAAGAGCTGCCCTCACTGTTTCATTTGTGGTCAGGAAGGACATAGAGCTGTGGGCTGTCTGAGAAGAAAGGCACCGGGAAACGGGGTAAGGTCACTGGAGTGAGGCTTCCAGTGATTAATGCCAATGACAAGCCTCCAGTACAAATCAATTCGGTTGAACCAGTAACAGCCATAAGTCTGACGACGCAGTGTCAGTCAACATCAAAAAAACATGTAGCACAAGTAATTGGCAAGCAATGTATTGTCTCCTGTGCACTCAATGGGGTCCCCACTCCGAATCCTGCTTGACTCAGGGTCTCAAGTGACCGTGGTGAGTAGGCCGTGGGTAGAGAAGCATTGCCCAACGTAACCATTCAGCCACTTTCATCCCTATTCCCGGACCAACCATTTGAGGTATCTGCAGCGAATGGCACAGCGGTTCCCTTTGATGGATGGGCTAATGTTGGGTTGCAGATACGGAGTGGAAACCATGGACATGCTGACATACAAGTTCCCATACTAATCATCACGATTTATGTTAACTGTCCTCTCTTAGGAAGCAATGTGATTGCAGAAATGATCAAAGAGACCAATGAACAGGTGGACATTGTACCCATACTGAAATAAGCCACGAGTGTCAGCGAACGCACAGTAGAGACCTTGATTTCTGTTCTTCAGAAATTGGGCTCTAATGAGACATTCCTCCAGTACCCTGTGTCTGTTGGGAAGAAGGGACTCATTATTCCTGCGGGCAAGTTATGGGAGGTGAAGTGCAGAGTCAGAGCATGGCCCAAGGGGGGAACAATGCTATTTGAGCCCAGTATAGAGAACAACTGCCCTGAGGGGCTAGAGCCGTTCTCTTCGTTAGTACATACCCAGTGGCCCGACAAAAATTGTAAAAATTCCCATTCAGAATGTTAGTAAACATGACATTCATCTTTCACAGAGAACTATTCTGGGCTCGATTGAGGAAGTTACTGGGGTCATGCCCTTTAAGGAGTGCTCCTACAATCCAAAGCCGCTAAACAGTCCCACCGTTCAAATCTGCTCGGCTCTGACCACAGACAAGTGGCATCCTACGGTTGACTTGTCACATCTCAAAGAGGAAGAACAGGGGATTGCCAGAGACATGTTGTATGAATAGTCAGATGTCTTTGCAAGAGGTGATGCTGATATAGGTTGCATTCCAAACCTGCAACTCAAGATCCAACTAACTGACAACACGGCGGTGCAAAAGCGTTACAATGCCATTCCAAAACCCCTTTATCAAAGACTATGTGCAAAACCTACTTCACCATGGTTGGATAAGAAAATCCACTTCAGCATACTCATCTCCTGTCGTCTGTGTTAGAAAAAAAAGACAAAAGCTTGCGCCTGTGCGTTGACTTTAGGGAGCTAAATCGCAAAACTGTCCCCGATCGTCACCCACTCCCACGCATTCAAGATCTGCTAGATAACCTGGGGGCTACTCTTGGTTCTCAATACTCGACCAAGGCAGCGCTTACCACCAGGGCTTTGTTGATGACAGTTCCAGGCATCTAACGGCTTTCAGCACCCCTTGGGGGCTGTACGAGTGGCTCCACTTCACGTTTGGCCTAACTAATGCGCCAGCAGCCTTTCAAAGATGTATGGAGGACGTTCTTGATGGCCACGAATGCTGCTCTCCTTATCTGGATGATGTGCTCTGCTTTTCTAAATTATTTCATGAACACGTAGAGGACCTGAGGAAAGTGCTTCACCGCCTGCGGGAGCATGGCATAAAGCTACGTCCGAATACATGTGAACTGTTCAAACGACAAGTGAGGTACTTGGGTTGTCTCGTGTCAAGTGATGGTGTCCGCATAGACCCTAAAGACCAGGAAGCCGTTTTGCAGTTAAAAGAGAGAGAACCACGCAATGTGGGGGAAGTCAGAGCTCTATTGGGGTTCTTGGGCTACGATAGATCCTTCGTACAGGACTTTGCCAGGATTGCACGGCCGCTGTTTAAACTGGTAGAGGGGGCCACTCAGCCTGACCAGAGGCCAGTTCACAACACCGCTGCACGCCAAAGGAAAGTCACCAAGTTAGGCCAGCTTCCCTCTGCTAATCCTGTCCAGTGGGGCCCCGAACACAGTGCTGTGGTCTCCCGCCTGGTAGATATATTGACCTGTCCACCTATTTTAGCCTACCCAGACTTTAATCTGCCCTTTGTGTTAAATACGGACGCATCCAATGAAGGTCTGGGGGCTGTTCTTTAGCAGCAGCAGGAAGATAAACTTCGCGTTGTTGATTCCAGAACACGCTCACCTTCAGAGAAAAATTATCATCTCCATTCTGGAAAGCTTGAGTTTCTGGCGTTGAAGTGGGCAATCTGCAACAAATTTCGAGATTATCTCTACTATGCACCCACATTCACTGTGTACACGGACAATAACCCCCTCGCATACGTCCTAAGCACGGCCAAACTCAATGCTGCCGGACATCGCTGGGTGGGTAAATTGGCGGATTTTCACTTTACAATAAAGTACAGGCCAGACAAGGCGAATGCTAATGCCGACACACTGTCGCGTTATCCAGTTAAGCACACAGAGGAGTACACTGAAACTTTGCCCCCAGACGTGGTTTCCACCATATGGCAGGGGGACAAGGCTGTGGTTGAGGAGGATGTGCCATGGATGGCTGTGTTGCAACTCACCTCTGATGATGAGGATTTTCTTCCGGTGACAGTCCCCGTTATCACTCCAGATGATATCAGAGCTGCTCAGGAAGAGGATGCGTCAATCACTGAGGTAATGACTGAAGAGGAGGGGATGGAACCCCAATGACAAAGATAAAAGACAAATGGGACCAGAGGCGGGGAGACTAGTACATGAATGGAATAGACTGAAACTTGACAAGGGAATTTTATACAGACAGGCGGCGAAATGGAAACAGCTCGTTCTCCCTAGTAAGCTGAAGTCGACGGTGCTCAAACACCTGCATGATGACATGGGTCATGTTGGAGCTGACAAGGTGATCAACCTTGCAAGGCAGAGGTTCTATTTGCCATTTATGCAGCACGAAATAGAAAACTACGTAATTCGCCAGTGTTCCTGCATTAAACAGAAACGACCCACCATTCAAGCACCCATGGGCAACATCACTACTAGTGCCCCATTTGAGCTCATTTCTATTGATTATCTCCATCTTGAGCCAAGTAAAGGAGGATATGAGTATATTCTAGTCCTGGTAGACCACTTTACTCGTTTAGCACAAGCCTACCCGACTAAGAATAAGTCAGGCAAGGTTGCTGCTGACAAAATCTTTAGTGATTTTATTCCACGGTTCTCTTATCCTGAGAGACTACATCATAATCAAGGTCGGGAGTTTGAAAACAGTCTATTCCAGCGGCTTCAACAGTTGTCTGGCATTGCACATTCCCGAACCACTCCATACCATCCGCAGAGCAACCCTGTAGAACGTCTCAATAGAACACTGTTACAGATGCTACGACTCTCCAAGAATAAAGGAAAGCTGAGTGGAAAGACTATTTGCCTCATGTAGTTCATGCGTACAACTGTACAAGACATGAGTCCACTGGCTATTCACCGTTCTTCCTCCTCTATGGAAGGTCTCCCCGGTTGCCCATCGACTTAGTTTTTGGTCTGACAGCTGACCAAGAAGTAAAAAGCCGACAGGAATATGCACGTAAGTGGGCCTGTCGAATGCAAGATGCTTACAGAATTGCCTCCGAGAACAGTCAAAACAGCTCTGAAAAAAGGAAGAAATACTATGACCGTGGTGTTAAAGGCATTGCACTCCAGCCAGGAGATTGTGTACTTGTCAGGAACCTATCATCATTTTCAGAGCAAGAGAAACACGTTTTCTGAACAAAATTAGTTTAGTTTTAATTTTTATGATGTATCTATTTAGGCTGCAGAGGGCTAATTTGACACGTATACAAGTCAAAACATGAAGATTCAGCCTTTTGTTTAGCTGTGAGGATCATGTGAGCTTTTTATTGCCTTAAACGCATTTTCAGAGCAAGAGAAACATGTTTTCTGAATTTAATGTTTTCTTCATGGTTTGAAGTTTTATGATGAAGTTAGTGTCTATTTAGGCTACAGAGTGCTAATCTGACACTTATACAAGTGAAAACATGAAGATTCAGCTTCTGTTTAGCTGTGATGATCATGTGAACTTTTTATTGCCTTAAACGCATTTTCAGAGAAAGAGAAACACGTTTTCTGAACAAAATGTTTTCTGCATTGTTTTAACTTTTATGATGTATCTATTTAGGCTGAAGAGGGCTAATTGGCACTTATACATGTCAAAACACGAAGATTCAGCCTTTTGTTTAGCTATGAGGATCATATGCGCTTTTTATTGCCTTAAACGCATTTTCAGAGCAAGAGAAACACGTTTTCTGAATTTAATGTTTTCTTCATGGTTTGAAGTTTTTTGATGAAATTAGTGTCTAAATAGGCTGCACAGTGCTAATCTGACATTTATACAAGTGAAAACATTAAGATATAGGCTTCTGTTTAGCTGTGATGATCATGCGAACTTTTTATTGCCTTAAACGCATTTTCAGAGCAAGAGAAACACCTTTTCTGAACAAAATGTTTTCTGCATTGTTTTAACTTTTATGATGAATCTATTTAAGGTGCAGAGGGCTAATCTTACATTCATACAAGTGAAAACATGAAGATTTACCCTTTTGTTTCGCTGTGAGGATCATATCAACTTTTTATTGCCTTAAACGCATTTTCAGAGCAAGAGAAACACGTTTTCTGAACTTAATGTTTTCTTCATGGTTTGAAGTTTTATGATGAAATTAGTGTCTAAATAGGCTGGCTGCACAGTGTTAATGTGACATTTATACAAGTTAAGCCTTTTGTTTACCTATGGGGATCATATGAAGTTTTTATTGCCTGTCCTTGAGAGTTTTGAAATGAAATGGATTATTATTATTATTAAACGCATTTTCAGAGCAAGAGAAACACGTTTTCTGAAGTAAATGTTTTCTTCATGGTTTTATGTTTTATAATGAAATTTGTGTGTATTTAGGCTGCAGAGTGCCAATGTTGCGCTCTCCACTATGGTAAAGGAGATACGGTGTTGTGGGATCCAGAAAAAAAACACAAGACAAGCAGTGCGACACGTCTTGACTCAACAGTGGTTTACTTCGAATGCCCAGATGTAATGCAAACGTATGCGCACAACAATTTCCTGTCCAACGATCTAAATCGGTCCGACACGAAACACTTACCGAAGCAGGCGTTCCTTGTTTAAATAAACATTTTCGATATATATCATTTGTAAAACAATATAACTACGCGAATGTAACCAAAATACGAAATAAGATACTTTACAACCTGTCACATACTCCCCCTTAAAATAGATGTTGTCCCCAACATGTACTAGTAAATACATAAATGCGCTGGACGACATGCCCAAAACAATTACGCATGGTATTATGAACTGCATCCAAATATGAACTATAATAATGAACAGTTTACAGACTGGAACTCTTTTCATACATTCTGTTTACATTATAACAATCAACAGTTCACAGACTGGAACTCTTTTCATACATTCCGTTTTAATTATACACATCAGGGCTCATCGGGGTCTTCTTGTTTCCATCTCACTGTGCTATCAAACAGAAGTGTCGATTAACCATCTCTGTCGTACTCCGTGGCATAATAGGGGTGTGCACGATACATCCAAGGCATTGTCTGTTCACCATAACGTGGTACTATCCCTACATTGTAACAAAATGGCGAACCATACGTGAATACCTTGGGTCTCCTGTGTTCTCGTCGTGGCAGTTGATTTCCCCCAATATCAGAATTACTGGGGGTGGCTGGGGAAAAGGGGGGCACACCATCCCAGGTGGATATTTTCCGGACCAATGTTGCCCTCCTGAGGTTGGTCAACTTCCACAGCTCCCGGCTCTGTCCCCGGCAGTTCATTCCCCAGTTGATTGTCAACATGGTGGGTTGTCTCCACGAAGCTCACGTCCCGCAGTTCTGGTGAGTCTGGTCGGGTGCTCTTGCGATGCAACACTGGATAATACTCATCCTCCTCATCATCCTCATCTGGATCCATCTCTGGCATCTTGTTTGGTCGTTGCCGAGTGGACTTTTTCTTGGACTGTGGCTGTCGTGAAGTCTCTAATGGCAAATGATCACATGGCAGCGAGAGATTGCGGTGGATTATCCTATATCTGCCCTTTCCTCTCTCAGGTTTCAGCTCATAAACTGGAAGGTCTTTGCTGACTTGACGAACCACTGTCTGAACAACATCCTCCCAGTGGTTTCTCAGTTTGCCTGGACCTCCGCGTGGGGTTAAGTTTCGAACTAGAACACGATCACCGGGCAACAGAATAGAATACTTTAGTTTACTGTCATATAGTCTCTTAGTCCTGGCAGCAGCTTTGTTGTTATTTTCTTGCGTGATCACATACGCTTCCATACCCTGTTACACTTCTTCACATAGTCCTTCTGGTTGGTGTCACCCTGGTTAGAGTCTGGATTCAAACTAAACAACATATCAACTGGTAAACGTGGTGAACGTCCATAAAGTAAGTAAAAAGGTGAAAATCCTGTCACCTCACTTTTGGTACAGTTGTAAGCATAAACTAGTTTGTTTAGTAAGTTTTTCCAGTTACTCTTTTGTTTCTCTGTCAGTGTCTTTAACATCTGGATCAGTGTTCGATTAAATTGTTCAACCTGTCCATTTCCCTGTGGGTGGTAGGGGGTTGTCCTTGAACCCGCAACCCCACAATATTCCTTCAGTTGAGCAAAAAGTTGATTTTCAAATTCACCACGCTGATCATTGTGAATCCGAAGAAGGAACCCAAGCGTTAAAGCATAGTCATTAAAGATTTTGTTTGCCGCTGTTTTGCCAGATTTGGACGTTGTAGCAGATATTCACATATGAACACTTGGGTCATCCATCATATCAGCCCTGAAGACTGGGGCAAATGTCTTGTATTCTTGCATGCCTTACCCCACGACTCATTATCTAGTGCGACCTGAACCCTATTACTACCCTACCCCGACAGTATAGACTTATTAGACAGCAGACTTGCATTCGAATGTGACTGACACCACCCTACGGAGACCCGACAGATGACTGTGCCTCTACTGGTACTTGACTACTTGTTGTTGGTATAGTCAAGATGTTGGGGGACATCTTTTTAAGCAGGGGAGAGTGTAGGGGGTTAGAAATTACCTCCGTTACTGTATGTTATTCGATTTGACTACCAAGTCAGGAGAGGGCGCTACGCGCCTGTGGATGGAACAGAGGAAGACGATGTAGGCTAAGCTAACGCATGCGCATTTCGTCATAAATGCCGCTGTGTGAAGCTGATTAACACGGTTGTCTCGTGTCGTCTTTTCCTCGTCGTTCACAGGTATTCAAAATAATGTGTTAGACATCCTCAAGATGTTAAAGTAATTGGGGACTTGTTGGGCGATGCTATATATGAAACCTTGTTTTGTGGCTTTGATGAATGTTTTGTGGCTTTGATGAATTTGGATTTTTGGATGTCAATTGTAGTTCCCAGTACAACACACACGAGCGTGCAGACGTGCATAAGCATGTGCGAATGTGGAGGATATATATACAATGTATAGATGTTGAATGTATAGATCTACACATGAATGTATTCTATATTCTGTAATGTATTTCTCTCTCTCTCTCTCTCTCTCTCTCTCTCTCTCTCTCTCTCTCTCTCTCTCTCTCTCTCTCTCTCTCTCTCTCTCTCTCTCTCTCTCTCTCTCTCTTTCTCTATCTATCTATCTATCTATCTATCTATCTATCTATCTATCTATCTATCTATCTATCTATCTATCTATCTATCTATCTATCTATCTATCTATCTATCTATCTCTATCTATGTCTATCTGTCTATATATGTCTATCTGTCTATCTGTCTATGTAGTCTAATTGTCTATCTGTCTGTCTGTCTATCTTCTCTATCTAGTCTATCTGTCTATCTGTCTATCTGTCTATCTAGTCTATCTATCTAGTCGATCTAGTCTATCTAGTCTATCTGTCTATCTCTCTATCTATCTCTCTCTATCTCTCTCTCTCTCTCTCTCTCTCTCCCTCTCTCTCTCTCTCTGTCTATCTCTCTCTATCTCTCTCTCTCTCTCTCTCTCTCTCTCTCTCTATCTCTATCTCTCTATCTCTCTATCTATCTCTCTCTATCTCTCTCTTTCTCTATCTCTAAATCTATCTCTCCCTTTACCGCTACCCTCTCTATCTCTCTACCTCTCTCTATCTCTACCTCTACCTCTAAATCTATCTCTCTATCTATCTCTATTTATCTCTATCTCTATTTCTATTTCTCTCTCTATCTCTACCTCTCTCTCTTTATCTCTCTCTCTATCTCTTTCTCTATCTCTAAATCTATCTCCCTATCTCTCTCTATATATATCTCTACCTCTACCCTCTCTATCTCTCTACCTCTCTCTATCTCTACCTCTACCTCTAAATCTCTATGTCTCTCTATCTCTCTATCTTTAAACACCATTCATTCATTCATTTCATTTAAACAGCTTCTTCCCCCAAGCCATTAACTCTTTGAACTCTTTGAACTCTTTCAAATGTAGCCAAAATGGAACTGTATAGTGCCACTTAGCAGTTTTTTTTTACGACGATACTAGTGCAGCGTGTTCTACCGGAAACAAATTCCTTGTGTGTTGTACATACTTGGCAATAAAGATAATTCTGATTCTGATTCTGATCTCTCTCTCTCTGTCTCTATTCATCTCTATCTCTAGTTCTCTCTTTCTCTCTCTATCTCTATCTCTCTCTATCTCTACCTACCTCTCTACCTACCTCTCGATCTCTCTATCTCTCTACCTCTATCTCTACCTCTACCCTCTCTATCTCTATCTCTAGATCTCTATCTCTAGATCACTCTCTCTCTATCTCTCTGTATCTCTCTCTCTATGTCTCTCTCTATCTGTCTTTCTCTCTCTATCTATCTTTACATCTCTCTCTATATCTCTCTCACTACTGACGATGGCACACGACAGACGATGTGTGTCATCTATGATGTCCCAAAGTCACAACCTCCCATCCCTGAGGCACAGCTCCCACACAACTCTCAACATCAAGGCTAATCTCATGTGAGGACCATCCATTGGCACAAATGGACAGAATAACATCACGTCCAGTGTTTCATGATTCTCGTCAATGGATGCTACAGCTGCGTGTTTGCTTTCAACATTTAGCTTGTAGTCGACGTGCACATTCCACCATGATGACCCTGATCCACTGGTGGAAAGACGCTTTGATCCTCTCCTCTTTCATCCAGAACTGCTTCATGTCATCACAAAGAGGGTACAGCAAGTCCTGAAGAATGAATGTCTCTCTGTGTCTTTGTTTTGTCATATTGTCTCTATGTAACGGAATTGTGCACTTCGATTATTAAATTATGAAGGAAGTGACGCAACGGCGCACAGTGTGGCACTATGTCCCGCCCATAGTTTCCAGAACAATCTCGAGGAGATTCAGGGTGAGTCGCAATTTTCTGTTGGTCTTGATTAACGCGCATTTTCATGACAATATCTTATTTTGTTTCCCCTTTTGTACTGTCTAGTGTTATCTAATTAGTTCCCTTATTCATTTCGAGTCCAGATTACTTTTTGTGTCATTATTTACTTCACGTTTTGTCGAGTGGAACTTTGGAGCACATGTGATTTTCTATCGCAGTTAATCACAAGACGAAACCGATGCGACTTCACCCATCCCTTCTGCCATACTGTGTTGCAGGTAATAATTGTTTCATTTCGTTTTTATTGAACAATATTTAGTTTCTTGTGTCGTGTTTCATTTGCCCGTGAGTGTCCGTGGCGGGTTGAACTGCGCGCCAGCCATTACAAGCGCACCGCGTGTTCTGCCGAGTCTCCGCCCATGATGCGTTCAGGGACATCTTGTAAATAACAGTGAACTTGTGTTGTATTCTGTTTTTCTGTAAATAACCACTATACAATCACACGTTGTTAATTCTGTTTTGTTATCTACAATGTTTTGCATTTGAAAACAATCTCGAGGAGATTCAGGCTAATCACAAGACGAAACCCATGCAACTTCACCCATCCCTTCTGCCATACTGTGTTGCAGAAATAAAAGAAATAAAAAGATACATCCACACGTCTCGTCTTCATTAATACGGCAGCATTGTGGAGATGAAGACAGTCACTGTTGTGACACCCGTCACATCTATGTTGCCTCACTTCTGCATAATTTAAGGGGGGTGTATATAACGGAGTTGTGCACTTAGATTATTAAATTATGAAGGAAGTGACGCAACGGCGCACAGTGTGGCACTATGTCCCGCCCATAGTTTCCAGAACAATCGCGAGGAGATTCAGGGTGAATCGCAATTTTCTATTGGTCTTGATTAACGCGCATTTTCATGACAATATCTTATTTTGTTTCCCCTTTTGTACTGTCTAGTGTTATCTAATTAGTTCCCTTATTCATTTCGAGTCCAGATTACTTTTTGTGTCATTATTTACTTCACGTTTTGTCGAGTGGAACTTTGGAGCACATGTGCTTTTCTATCGCAGTTAATCACAAGACGAAACCCATGCGACTTCACCCATCCCTTATGCCATACTGTGTTGCAGGTAATAATTGTTTCATTTCGTTTTTATTGAACAATATTTAGTTTCTTGTGTCGTGTTTCATTTGCCCGTGAGTGTCCGTGGCGGGTTGAACTGCGCGCCAGCCATTACAAGCGCACCGCGTGTTCTGCCGAGTCCCCGCCCATGATGCGTTCAGGGACATCTTGTAAATAAAAACCCCAAATTTGGGGAAAAAAAAACTTGGGAAAAAAGGGGGGGTTAAATTTTTTTTTTGGAAAGGGGAAATTTTCCCCTTAAAATTTTAAATTCCCCAAATTAAAACCCGGATTGAAAAAAAAAGGGGGGGGTTTTTTTTTAAAAAAAGGGGGGAAACCCAAAAAGGGGGGCCCCCCCCCCCAAAGGTTTTAAATTTTAAATTTTTTTTTAAAAAAAAAAAAAACCCCAATTTGGGGGAACAAAAAAAAAAAAGGGGGGGGGGGGGGGAAGGGTTCTTTTGGGGGGGAAAAAAAAACCCCCCCTTTTTTTTAAAAAAAAAAAAACCCCCTTTTTTTTTAAAGGGGGCCCCCCCCAAAAATTTTTTTTTTTTTTGGGGGAAAAAAAGGGGGTTTTTAACCCGGGGCCAAATTTTTTGGGGAAGGATTAAAATTTTTTTATTTTTTTAAAAAATTTTTTTTTAAAATTAAAAAACCCCCCCAAAAAGGAATTTTAAAAAAAAAAAGCCCCCTTTTTTTTTTTAAAAAAAAAAATTTTTTAAAAAAAAAAAAAAAAAAAAAGGAAAAAAAAAAACCCTGCTTTTTTGGGGGGGGAAAATTTTGGAAAAATTTTGGTTAAAAAACCCCACCCCCCGGGGAAGAAGGAAAAAGCCTTTTTGTTTTTTTGGCCCCCAAAACCCCAAAGGGAAAGGGGGGGGGGATTTTTGGGCTTGGGAAATTTGGGGGAAAAGGGGAAAATTTTCCCCCCTTCCCCAAAGGGAAAAAAAGGGGGGGCCCCAAAAAAATTTTTTTTCCTTTCCAATTTTTAAAAAATTGGAAAAAAGGGGAAAAAAACCCCAAGGCCCCCAAAATTTTTTTTTAAAAAAAGGGAAAGGGGGTTTGGGGGGTTTTTGGGGGGGGTTTTTTTTAAAATTTTTTAAAAAAAACCCCGGGTTTTTGGGAAAGGGGGGAAAAAGGGGGCCCCCAAAGCCCCCCCAAAAAGGAAAAAAAAGGGGGGGGGGTTGGGGGGGCCCCAAATTTTTTTTAAAAAAGGGGGAAACCAAAAAAGGGGGGAAACCCCCCGGGGGTTTTTTAAAAAAAACCCCGGGGAAATTTCCCTACCCGGGGGGAAAAAAAAAAGGGGGCCCCCCCCCCGGGGGGGGGGAAATTTTGGGGGAACCCAAAATTTTTTTTTGGAAAGGGGAAACCCGGGGTTTTTTCCAAAAGGGGCCCCTTTTCCCCCGTTTTTGGGGGTTTAAATGAAAGGATTGAACCCCCCCCAAAACCCCCCGGGGGGGGAAAAATTTTGGGGGTTTAAAAAAAAAAAAAATTTCCCCTTTTTCCCAATTTTTTTGGGGGGGGGAAAAAGGGGAAAAAAGGGGGTTTTCCCCCCAAAAAAATAAAAAACCAAAAAAAAGGTTGGGGAAAGGGGGAAAAAATTTTAAAAAACCCCTTTTCCCCAAACGGGGCCGGGCCCCCAAAACCCCCAAACCCCCGGGGGGCCCCCAATTTTCCCCAAAAAAAATAAACCCAAACCCCCCTTTGGGGGGCCCCTTTTTTTCCCCCCGGGGTTTTCTTTTTGGGGAAAGAAAAAAAAAAATTTGGAAATTTCCAAAAAAAAACCCCCCCCCCAAAAAAAGGGGCCCCCGGGGGGGGGGGAAAAAGCCCGTTTAAGTTTTAAAAAGGTTTTTTTTTAAAAAAAATTTTTTTTTTTTAACAAAACCCCCCCCCCCCCGGGGGGGGGGTGGTTTAAAAAAATTTCCCCCCGGGGGAAAACCCCAACCCCCCCCGGGGGGCCCGGGGGGTTTTAAAAAAAATTTTTTTAAAATTTTGGGGGGGCCCAAAAAAAATTTTTATTTTTTTTTTTTTTTTTTTAAAAGTTTTAAGGTTTTGGAAAAAAAAAACCCAAATTTTTTTAAAAAACCCTTGGGGGGGAAAGGAAACCCGGGCCCGGGGGGCCCCCCGGCCCGGAAAAACCCCGGGGTTAAAGGGGTTTTCCCCTTTTTTTTTAAATTTTTTTTTGGGGGGGTTTTTTTTTCTTCCCCTTTTAAAATTTAAAGGGAAAAAAAAAAAAATTTTTGGAAAAAACCCAAGGGGGGAAAAAGAAAGGTTTTTTCCCCTAAAACCCCCCTTTTTTTCCCCCTTTTTTAAAAACCCCCCGGGGTTTAGGGTTGGGAAAAGGCAAAAGGAAACCCCCATTAAAATTTTTTTAAAAAAAAAAAAACCCCTTTAAAAAAATTTTCCTTTTTTAAAAAAAAAAACCAAACCAATTTTTTTTTAAAAAAAAAAAAACCCCAAAAAATTTTTTTAAAAAAATTTGGGGGGAAAAAAATTTTGTAAATGGGGGAAAAAATGGTTTTAAAAAAAGGGGGGCCCCCTTTTTGGGTTTTTTTTTTTTAAGGTTTTAAAAAAAAATGGGGTTTTTAACAAAGGGGGGGAAAAAAAAAAAAAAAAAGCCCCAACCAAAAAAAGGGATTTTTTAAGGGGGGGTTTTTTTTTTCCCCCCTTTTTGGGAAAATTGGGGTGGGAAAACCCCTTTTTTTTTTAAAAAGGGCCAAAGGGGTTAAACCCCGGGGTTTTTGGGGGAAAAAAAAAGGCCAAGGGGGGGAAAAAAAAAAAAACCCCCCCAAAAAAAAAAAGGGAAAGGTTTTAAAAATGAAAAAAAAAAAAATTTTTTTTTTTTTCCCCTTTTTTAAAAAGAAAAAATTTTTTCCCAAATTTTTTTTTCCCAAAAGGGGGGGGAACCCCTTAATTAAAAATTTTTAAAAAAAGGGCCCTTTAAAAAGGGGAAAAAAGGGGGAAACCTTTTAAGGGTTTTTTTAAAATTTTAAATTTTTTAAAAATTTTTGGAAAAAAAGGGGGGGGAAAAAAAAGGAAAAATTTTAAAAAAGGGGGGAAAATTTTTAAAAACCCATTTTTCCCTTTTTCCTTTTCCAAAAAAAAAGGGGGCCCTTTTTGGGTTTGGGGGAAACCCCAAAAAAAAAAATTTAAAAGGCCCCCCCCTTTTTTTTAAAAAAAAGGGTGTTTGAGCACCGTCGACTTCAGCTTACTAGGGAGAACGAGCTGCTTCCATTTCCCCCCTGTCTGTATAAAATTCCCTTGTCCAGTTTCAGTCTATTCCATTCGTGTACTAGTCTCCTTGCCTCTGGTCCCATTTGTCTTTTATCTTTGTCATTGGGCTTCCATCCCTTCCTCTTCAGTGTCATTACCTCATAGATTGACGCATCCTCTTCCTGAGCAGCTCTGATATCATCTGGAGTGATAACGGGGTCTGTCACCGGAAGAAAATCCTCACCATCAGAGGTGAGTTGCAACAGAGCCATCCATGGCACATCCTTCTCAGCCACAGCCTTGTCCCCCTGCCATATGGTGGAAACCACGTCTGGGGGCAAAGTTTCAGTGTACTCCTCTGTGTGCTTAACTGGATAACGCGACAGTGTGTCGGCATCAGCATTCGCCGTGCCTGGCCTGTACTTTATTGTGAAGTGGAAATCCGCCAATTTACCCACCCAGCGATGTCCGGCAGCATTGAGTTTGGTCGTGCTTAGGTCGTACGCGAGTGGGTTATTGTCCGTGTACACAGTGAATGTGGGTGCATAGGAGAGATAATCTCGAAATTTGTCGCAGATTGCCCACTTCAACGCCAGAAACTCAAGCTTTCCCGAATGGAGATGATAATTTTTCTCTGAAGGTGAGAGTGTTCTGGATCCATAAGCAACAACGCGAAGTTTATCTCCCTGCTGCTGATAAAGCCCAGCCCCCAGATCTTCATTGGATGCGTCCGTATTTGACACAAAGGGAAGATTAAAGTCTGGGTAGGCTAAAATAGGTGGACCGGTCAATATATCTACCAGGCGGGAGACCACAGCACTGTGTTCGGCGCCCCACTGGACAGGGTTACCATACGGAAGCTGGCCTAACTTGGTGACTTTCCTTTGGCGTGCAGCGGTGTTGTGAACTGGCCTCTGGTCAGGCTGAGTGGCCCCCTCTACCAGTTTAAACAGCGGCCGTGCAATCCAGTCAAAGTCCTGTACGAAGGATCTATAGTAGCCCAAGAACCCCAATGGAGCTCTGACTTCCCCCACATTGCGTGGTTTCTCTCTTTTAACTGCAAAACGGCTTCCAGGTCTTTAGGGTCTATGCGGACACCATCACTTGACACGAGACGACCCAAGTACCTCACTTGTCGTTTGAACAGTTCACATGTATTCGGACGTAGCTTTATGCCATGCTCCCGCAGCCGGTGAGCACTTTCCTCAGGTCCTCTACGTGTTCATTAAATGATTTAGAAAAGCAGAGCACGTCATCCAGATAAGGAGAGCAGCATTCGTCCCTCAGGCCATCAAGAACGTCCTCCATACATCTTTGAAAGGCTGCTGGCGCATTAGTTAGGCCAAACGGGAGGCGGAGCCACTCGTACAGCCCCCAAGGGGTGCTGAAAGCCGTTAGATGCCTGGAATTGTCATCAACAAAGCCCTGGTGGTAAGCGCTGCCTTGGTCGAGTATTGAGAACCAAGAGTAGCCCCCCAGGTTATCTAGCAGATTTTGAATGCGTGGGAGTGGGTGCTGATCGGGGACGGTTTTGCGACTTAGCGCCCTAAAGTCAACGCACAGGCGCAAGCTTTTGTCTTTTTTCTAACACAGACGACAGGAGATGAGTATGCTGAAGTGGATTTTATTATCCAACCATGGTGAAGTAGGTTTTGCACTTAGTCTTTGACCTGTTGGTAAAGGGGTTTTGGAATGGCATTGTAACGCTTTTGCACCGGCGTGTTGTCAGTGAGTTGGATTTTGAGTTGCAGGTTTGGAATGCATTCATATCAGCATCACCTCTTGCAAAAACATCTGACTCTTCATACAACATGTCTCTGGCAATCCCCTGTTCTTCCTCTTTGAGATGTGACAAGTCAACCAGAGGATGCCACTTGTCTGTGGTCAGAGCCGAGCAGATTTGAACGGTGGGACTGTTTAGCGGCTTTCGATTGTCGGAGCACTCCTTAAAGGGCATGACCCCAGTAACTTCCTCAATCGAGGCCAGAATACTTCTCTGTGAAAGATGAATGTCATGTTTACTAACATTCTGAATGGAAATTTTTACAATTTTTGTCGGCCCACTGGGTACATGTACTAACGAAGAGAACGGCTCTAGCCCCTCACGGCAGTTGTTCTCTATACTGGGCTCAAATAGCATTGTTCCCCCCTTGGGCCATGCTCTGACTCTGCACTTCACCTCCCATATCTTGCCCGCAGGAATAATGAGTTCCTTCTTCCCAACAGACACAGGGTACTGGAGGAATGTCTCATTAGGGCCCAATTTCTGAAGAACAGAAATCAAGGTCTCTACTGTGCGTTCGCTGACACTCGTGGCTTCTTTCAGTATGGCTACAATGTCCACCTGTTCATTGTTCTCTTTGATCATTTCTGCAATCACATTGCTTCCTACAAGAAGACAGTTAACACAACTCGTACTGATTAGTATGAACTTGCATGTCAGCATGTCCAATATTTCCACTCCGTATCTGCAACCCAACATTAGCCCATCCATCAAAGGGAACCGCTGTGCCATTCGCTGCAAATACCTCAAACGGTTGGTCAGGGAATAGGGATGAAAGTGGATGAATGGTTACGTTGGGCAGTTCTTCCTCTACCCATGCCCTACTCACCACGGTCACTTGAGACCCTGAGTCAAACAGCATTTGGAGTCGGACCCCATTGAGTGCACAGGAGACCATACATCGCTTGCCAATTACTTGTGCTACACGTTTTTTTTATGTTGACTGACACTGGGTCGTCAAACTTATGGATGTTACTGGTTCAACCGAGTTGATTTGTACTGGAGGCTTGTCATTGGCATTGATCACTGGAAGCCTCACTCCAGTGACCTTACCTCGTTTCCCGGTGCTTTTCTTCGCAGACAGCCCACAGCTCTATGTCCTTCCTGACCACAAATGAAAAAGTGAGGGCAGCTCTTAATGTTCTTTCGCACACAGGCCTGACACCTGCCCCTTGATAGAGTGTTTATGCACATTAGTAAAATTTCTGTGGTATCTGCAGATGGGAAAAGTGACATTGTTTACCGATTTCCAAACCAATACAAATTTTAGATGAGGGACTAACTCCATACAAGGTCACTATGGTCTTGAGTGGAGAGTGTCCAATAAATTTGTTGGGGAGAGACCTGTTGCAACAATTGCAAATAGCTTTAATACCAACAGAAGAAGGGTATAAACCCAAAAAAGTGAATTTTCTGGAGTCCTTCGTAGTTGACGCTATGGGGGACCCAGTAAAGGTCGATTCACTAGAATTGTGACTGATGGCCACTTTAGGGGCGGAGGACTTTCCAGACGTCCCTGCCACCCTTTGGACATTGGGAAAAACTGATGTGGGCTTACTTAAAACAGCAAAACCAGTTGAAGTATTGCCTAAAACGACTTATCGACCAAGACTTAAACAATATCCATTAAAACAGGATGCTATTATTGGCATCACCCCTGTAATACGGGATATGGTGAAAGCTGGTATTTTGATTGAAGACCCAACTTGTGAATGTAATACACCGATATTTCCTGTTAAAAAAGTGGAATCTGGAGTTTGGAGAATGGTGCATGATTTACGACAGATAAATAAATCCATACAATCACGTGCTCCGTGTGTGCCAGACCCGCACACATTATTGAACAGTTTAAAACCTGACAAAAAATGGTTTACAGTGATTGATTTGAGCAATGCCTTTTTCTCCATTCCATTACACAAAAATTCACGTCATTGGTTCGGATTTACATTTAATGGGAAAAAATATACATATACAAGATTACCACAAGGGTTTACAGATAGTCCTACAATTTTTTCACAGGAAATGTCTTCGTGTATTGCTGATTTTAAACATCCTGAATCTTCTCAGATTCTTTTGTATGTTGACGACATCTTAATTGCTTCACCGACTGAAGATGAGAACAAGACTGTATCAATAGCTTTGTTCCAATATTTAGCGAATACAGGTAACAAAGCTTCTTTGGATAAATTGCAGTTTTGCCAAGAAGAAGTTGTTTTCTTAGGACATCTTTTGTCAAGAAAGGGAAGAGAGTTGACAACTAAGAGAAAACAGACAATTTTGTGTATGTTCCTCGACCTAAGACGAAAAAACAGATGATGGCGTTTTTGGGACTGTGCAATTATTGCAGAACTTGGATTCCGCATTATGCACAAGTGACCCAACCATTATTGACACTTATATACCAAGACGAAATGGCACTGAAAGACTCTATTCAGTGGACTGAAGAGGGCAGTAAAGCATTTACAGAATTAAAAAAATTGATAGCAAACACTAGCGTCTTAGCCTTACCTGACTATGACAAACCTTTTGTTTAAACAGTTGACTGCAAAGACAAATACATGACTTCAGCATGGACAAAAACTGAGACCAGTTGCATTTTATTCTAAAAGACTGGATCCAGTAGCTGCAGCTCTTCCAGCATGTGTTAGAGCAGTGTGTGCCGCAGCGTTGGCAGTTCAGTCGTCAGCTGAACTAGTACTTTTTCATCCCACAACGCTGATGGTAACACACTCGGTTGACTTATTGATTACAGGCACGAAAACGACCTTCTTGTCACCAGCACGACATTTGTCTATCATGACAACCCTGCTGGAACAACCACATATAACTGTTGAGAGGTGCAATAGCATTAACCCAGCGACACTTATACCTCTACCTGTGGACGGAGAACCACATTCATGCGTTGACAGAATAAATGAGAACTGCAAACCACGACCAGACTTAAAAGACATACCTTTACCTGACAGCATCTACCTGTACGTTGACGGCTCTGCGTCTAGGTCAGATGCAGGGGCTAACAGGGTAGGCTATGCTGTTGTGACCGATGTTGAAATTGTTGCTGATGGCTCATTACCAAACACGTATTCAGCACAAGCAGCAGAAATTGTTGCATTGACTGAAGCGTGTAAATGGGCGGAAGGGAGAACGGTGACGATTTTTACGGACAGTCAATATGCGTTTTCCACACTTTACTGCTTTGCAGCTCAGTGGAACCGCAGATGAATGACTACATCGAACGGAAAATCTGTCGAACATGCAGATTTATTGAGAGGCTTATTGAAAGCTATCCTCCTTCCAAAAAGTGTAGCTGTATGCAAATGTGCAGCGCACACGAGAGCTAAAGACAGAATTAACTCAGGCAATGCGAGAGCAGACGCAACAGCCAAGAACGCCGCTCAGACTACTTTCAATTTGGTAAATCAAGAAATGCGTGAATTAGTGCCTACACAAGTTTTAAAGGACATGCAAGCGTTAGCTACAAAATGCGAAAAAGATTTGTGGCTTGCCGATGGTGCTAAGCTCGTTGATGAGTTGTATAAAATAGACAACAAACCATGTTTACCGAGAAACATGTTCCCTATGGTGGCTCGATTGAGCCATGGTAGTTCACATATATCAACAGGGGGCATGGTGTTTATAGCAGGGAAAGTATTCCATTTAAGCAGAGGTTTCAATTCGTATGCAAAAAACTTTTGTCGGAGTTGTTTGATTTGCTGTAAACACAATCCACAAGGTAACATGCGACCAAAAAGAGGAACATTTCCACAAGGGTCACACCCCTTTGAAGTGGTCCACATGGATTTCATTGAACTAAGCACAAGTAATTCTTATAAATACTGTTTGGTGTTAATTGATTCATTCACCAAATGGGTGGAAATTGTGCCTTCAAAGAAATCCGATGCATTATCCGTTGCAAAAGCATTATGCAAACATATTATTCCAGAACATGGCATACCAAGAATAATTTGGAGTAATAATGGACCACATTTTGTTAATGACGTAATCACCAAAAGCTCTGAACATTTGGGTATTAAATTAAAGAACCACTGTGCACATCATCCACAGAGTGCAAGATTAGTTGAAAGAACGAATGGCACAATAAAAAATCGACTCAGAAAAACCATGGAGGCAACAGGCAAACCATGGCCTGAATGTCTGTTTTTGGTAAAATTATACATGAGAATAACACCCACTAATAACGGCTTAACGCCTTTTGAGATCTTGCATGGCAGACCTTTCATCCTCCCATTATGGGAAGGTGTGCCCTGGCAAGAAAATGAATCAGATCCAGGCGCTTTGTTGGCAAAATGGTTGTGTGAAATGTTTACAACAAAAGAGGTCCAGTCAGCCTGTGTACTGCCGCAGTCTGCCCTGTTGTCTCCACAGGAGCAGACACTGCTTCGGCCCGGAGACCACGTGCTGATCAAGGAAATTAAGAGGAAGTCCTGGTCGGCACCAAAGTGGGAGGGGCCATTCACCGTGCTGATAACCACGCCAACTGCCATCAAGATCGCCGAGAGGTCCACCTGGGTGCATCAAAGCCACTGCAAAATCGTTCACCAACCAGATCCCGAGCAGGTGGAAGAGAGACGGATCCAAACTACTCAATAGCCATGGGTTTGGTCCACCTCATCTTGCTGTATGAATTAGTGGAGGCAATCCAGATGACGCACGTAAAGAATCCCATTCCATCAGCCTGCCAAACTCCACCATTGCAACCAACTATGGCAGAAAAGTGCCCAAGCTTGACACATCCTGTAGCCTGCTTTCCACTCGAAGCTGCAGGAATTGTGTCATTTCCTCTTAGCATCCTCGTGAATGAAGAACGACAAGATGGTAGCAATTATCCCCAAGAGTTTTGGTACGCTCGTATCAAGTCGGGGAAGGCTTGGACCACTGGTTGGGATTCCGTTGTGGTCCGTTCTAAGCCTAACACAGAATGGGTTCGAAATAGCTGTGCCCAAGAAGCAAAACGAATCGTCGTCAAGATAGCTCGAGGGAACTGGTTAGGAACAGGAACTGGAACTGGTACAATGACTGATATCCAACTTGCTATTATAACTCATGATGTTGCAGGATGCCTGGACTTGAGACTCTGTCCTGATTCTCGTGAACATCACACTGGTTTCCCCGTAACTATATGCATCTTGTCATCTTTGACAACACCAGTCGTGACATCGCCGTTCAAAAATAAACCGCACATCAGACTGACAGCCTATGTTGAAATACCTGACAAAAAAAGCCCAAAATTCAGGTGTCATGGACGCATTATATCAACCGTTTGCAGGAGAAAAACATCACTGGAATCCATTGTTATCAAACACGTCGTATCGTTATGCTACATTAATTGCTAAACAAAATAGGAAAAGTAATTGCTTTGTTTGTTCTTTTATGCCACATTCTGTAACACAACAAAGAGTGCATTCAAAGGTATTTGGACATAAAATGGCTCGAGCTGCATATATGTTAATATCTTCGCATAAACCTGATCAACATTTTCCAGTTCTTCGCAATGCTTCGAGAGGAGAGATTGTTCCAAGTTTAGACACCATTTTGGAAACTGAAAATCAGGTTATGACCGAGAGCGGATTGCGATTACCAGTATGCGTTGCAATGTACGGTACAGGTCAAAATTTAGGTTTTATAGATGAGAATAGATGTTTATACGTGCTACCGTTAAACACCAATGTCACCATTTTACCTGTATCTTCACATCTTTGGTGGTTATGTGGTTGGAAAGTATATTCTTTTATTCCTCCGAGAGCCTACGGTATGTGCGCACCTGTTACTGTAACTGACAATACTTTCATCGTTACCAGTCGTCCAGCGCACCATCATGTGAAAAGAAGAGTGTCGTTTAAGCCCCATGATTCGATCTGGGGAACTGATGTTCCAGAACAATTCAAACACCGTAGCACGGGAAGTAAGGTAATGTTAGCTCTTTTTCCACAAATTGGAGTGGCTAAAAACATGCTACGAATTGAAACAATTGACTACAGGTTTCAAGTGTTTGTAAACGCCAGTTTGGAAGTAGATGAAATGCAAAACACTGAAATTGCAGCAATTAGACAAATGGTGCTGCAAAATAGAATGGTTTTGGACCTTTTGACAGCCCCACAAGGGGGCGTCTGTGCTATGGTGGGTGACACTTGTTGTACGTACATACCCGAAGAAGCGAATTCCATAAACATGACTGATGCTTTGTCTGTTGTCAGGGATCTCAGAGATGCCATGGCCAGAGATCACCGGCCTGATCAACCGTGGATCTTTGACGGGCTCTTTGGGGGCTCTTGGTATAAGACTTTGCTCAGAATGTTTATCCCATTCGCAATTGTGATTGTACTTATTTTCTTAGTCATTGGTTGTATTATTCCATGCTTAAGAACAATGCTAATGAATATGATAACTAATTCTCAGGTGAATTACGCAAAGGTTTTGTATCAACAAATGCGTGAAGGGGACCCAGTGTTGTAGCTAGGGATAGTACACCATGGCCAGAGAGTGGTTGCTCCAAAGAACAAAAGCAGAAAAAGGAAACGGAGAGCCGAGAAGGAGTTTTCCTCATTAAAAACCCTCAAAAAAATGGAGAGGTTATATATCACAGCAGCAAAATTGTGATAGAGGTTTTTCGCCTTCTCCATGGTTAGTTAAATAATATTAGACGTTGGATAGATGAGATTAGTATGGTTCCCTGTGCAATTAGTATGACGTGCATGCATGAAATTTTTGGAAATGTATGAACTGATGTTTAAATGTACAACGGGAGGGAATGATAGAGTGTTTATGCACGTTAGTAAACATATTACGTTATTTCATGTTCAGATTAGTAAACATGTTTTTTCATGTTTATCTTAGTATACATTATGATTAGTGCACGTTTAATTTCAGTCTAATTTAGTTAAATAAAATTATCAGTCTTATTAGTTCAATAGTCGTTGCAAAGAAGCAACAGCTCCAACGACAATCTAAGACCCTCCCAACACTGAGTTGTTCGGAACCGATTGGACGGGAAGATCGACTTGTCCGCAACTGATTGGACAACAGATCGCCACTGTGTATGTTTAAAAACTTGTCAGAGCGGGAGCTCGTTCTCTTTGCTCTTTGCTCTTTGCTCTTTCTCTTTGTTCAAACTTTGTCCGTGTGCTCATGTCTTCGTCCCACCGAGACAAGAAGTGCTTTTTCTGTCTCATTAGAATAAAGTAGTTTTTTGTTCACCATCTATCGTCGTTGCTGATATTTTTATCAAGTGAACTTCGGACAATACCGAACCAGGAAAGACGAACAAGAGTTTTAACCGAACACCCCTAGTCTCATTCGTTGGTGTCTGGGGTCGCGTCGAGAATCGAGTCAGGGACGGACCTGAGGCGCCGATTCTGTAGGTTTAACAACTTGGACAAAGTGTTTGGTCTGTGCGGTCACTTGTGCAGTCAGCTCGAGAATGGCAGCACGGTTAGCCTGTAATTCAGAGTCAACTTTGGTCTGGTTAATCTGGTCAGGTTTATTAGTTTGAGCAGCATGGACATTCACAGATCGATTTTTAGTCACAGTACCGAGGTGTTTCACCCTCTCAGCCTCTTCACTTGTGGACTTTGTAAGTTGTTCTAACAGGACATCATCACGAACCTGTAAATCGGTAAGAAATGGTTTGAGATCACATCTGACATGATAATTCTTCTCATTTAGCCCTTGATAGAGTGTGTGCAGAAATGTACCTTGGACAAGTTTTTGATCGTAACCAAAATCTGCACCTGGTTGTTGGGACTCAAACATAATTCTCTGCTTCAAACCCATCAGTCTATATAAAAATGGCTGTGGAGACTCACTGTCTCGCTGCTGAGCGGTACTGAGCTCGTTGAAGAGCTAAGAGCTGCTCTTATCTCTGATATGTGATCGTAAAAAGTTTTTAACTGTGACATTGTAAGACCCTCTGTATCACTTAGCATGTCTCGGAATGTCCCAGGTTTAGTTATCTTCGACACAGTGCGGATAACCTCAGACTCGTTAAACCCTTCTTGTAGTCCCTCATCCATTTGTCTACACAGGCTACGGTATGACAGTTCAGACCCGGTGTCAGAAATCTGACCACCATAAATTTTGAACTCCCTCCGTGGAAACAGAGCAGCTACATCTGTGTACTTCACCACCTGCTCGCCCATACCGGAGGATAACCCGGCATGTTCAGGAGGAACACCACCCGAACTGCTGGCGATGATCCTGAATGGCGATGGAGTGGTGACGTTCCTGACCGGTGTGGGGATGTCTCTCGGTGGAAGAGGTGTGACCTCAATTCCTCCTCTCAGGTCACCTCCTTCCTCAGTAGGTTCCTCCGGGGCATCTAAGAGCTCGCTGATCATGTCATCGAGGTGAAGGAGTTGAGACATAACTTCATCTTCTATGTGTCTTAATTTGTCACCTCTGACGTAGTCTATAATCACATCAAACAGTTCTGGTTCAGTAAGGGCCGCAAGGTCCTCAGTGTCACTCTCATCCACTGCGCTGTCAACAGTTAGTAGCTGATTGACATTCAAGGCTAATAGTCTCTTTTGGATCTTGAAAATAAATACCCGTCGTGAAGTTGTGGGAGCCATCGTTAGACCCTGAATGTGCCTTGAATGTATAGTGCACACCCCTATTATGCCACGGAGTACTACAGAGATGGTTAATCGACACTTCTGTTTGATAGCACAGTGAGATGGAAACAAGAAGAACCCGATGAGCCCTGATGTGTATAATTAAAACGGAATGTATGAAAAGAGTTCCAGTCTGTGAACTGTTGATTGTTATAATGTAAATAGAATGTATGAAAAGAGTTCCAGTCTGTAAACTGTTCATTATTATAGTTCATATTTGGATGCAGTTCATCATACCATGCATAATTGTTTTGGGCATGTCGTCCAGCGCATTTATGTATTTACTAGTACATATGTTGGGGACAACATCTATTTTGAGGGGGAGTATGTGACAGGTTGTAAAGTATCTTATTTCGTATTTTGGTTACATTCGCGTAGTTATATTGGTTTACAAATGATATACAGTAAAGTCTCGTTATATCGATATTCTAGGGAGTCCGAAAAATATCGATATAACCGGACTATCGATATATCCGACCCTGCGCGCATGTAATTTTCTCCGTGCGTGTATAGAAATAGTATCGTAGTAAGCGGGACTATCGATATAACCGATATCGATATAACGAGACTTTACTGTATATCGAAAATGTTTATTTAAACAAGGAACGCCTGCTTCGGTTAGTGTTTCGTGTCGGACCGATTTAGATCGTTGGACAGGAAATTGTTGTGCACATACATTTGCATTACATCTGGGCATTCGAAGTAAACCACTGTTGAGTCAAGACGTATCACACTGCTTGTCTTGTGTTTTTTTTCTGGATCCCACAACACCGTATCTCCCTTACCTCCAATAGTGGAGAGCGCAACATTTTGGAGGTACCGCTGGGATATTTGCGTTCGAGTGTTGTCTACTCGCCGTGGGTAGAAGCTCGCGCTGGAAGACTATGAAGTGAATCCGGCCAGTTGAACTGCGTGTACCCTCTCGAAAATGGAGTTAGAGGAAATACAGTTGGACATCAAAGGCAAGTTATTTGGACTGAATTTTCAACAGTTGCCAGAGTTATGTGCTGAAATCCAAATATCTGGACTGAAAAGAGAGCAACTTACAGGAAAGACTCAAGGCCAACTAATTAATATTGTCTCAAACTACATTGAAAGAGCTGAATTAGAGCTAGAAGATGGAGGAATGTCAGATTTGCTACGTGTAAAGGACTTGATTGAAAGTATAAAAGATTTTGAACTAGGAATAGCCAAACCAAGTAAAAAAGGTGAGGATGCAGTGCGGCGGAGAAGCATAGTGCCCCCAGACACTGCCCCCTGGCGCAAAGATTTTAAGATATCTGGTCAATAGGTGAGGAGCTTGGACAAGAAGATTAACTCACATTTCCTAATTTGGTGAGACAGATAGAAAGTGGACTCAGTAAAGGCTACCAGGGGGAGGAGATCATCGATGCAGTGGTTCGTGCCAGTAAAGTTCGTTTCCAGTAAAGACTATTATTGGTACAGTGCAGTCAGTAGGGTCTGTCTACCCAGCTAACATATTTAAAAGAGACCTTCCTTCAACGGTTGTCAATGAGGTCCATGTCCAGGATACCCATCCCTCTCAGTGAGCAGTGGGATCCCCCAATTGACCTTTCTCATCTGGACGAATATAAAAGAAAGACCGTTCAGCAGATGTTGAGAGAGGAATCGGCATCATTTTCAAAATCGGACGACGATATAGGGCTTGTGGAAAACCTACAAATGGACATTTTGTTAAAAGACACTGAGCCCGTTTCAAAGACATATATGTCTGTCCCAAAGCCACTGTACAGAGAGGTGAAAGACTATTTACAGGACTTGATAGCGCAGGGGTGGGTGGAAAAGTCCACTTCCCCCTACTCATCCCTTGTCGTCTGTGTCAGGAAAAATATGGTACACTGCGCTATTGTATTGACTACAGAGAGCTGAATCGGAAAACACACCCTGACCGGCACCCCATCCCACGGGTACAGGACGTGGTGGACAACCTTGGGGGTAACACCATCTTCTCGCTGCTGGACCAAGGCAAAGCATACCACCAGGGGTTCATGTCCAAAGGGAGCCGACACCTGACCGCCTTCGTGACCCCTTGGGGCCTTTATGAATGGATTCGAATCCCTTTTGGACTCATGAATGCACCAGCAGCGTTCCAGCGGTGTATGGAACAATGTCTGGAGGGGTTACGGGACAAAATATGTGTCCCCTATCTTGATGACATTCTTGTTTTCAGCAGGACATTTGGCAACCACGTTGAGGACGTCAGGCGAGTGTTGCGACGTCTCAGAGAAAATGGAATAAAACTCAAATCCCGAAAGTGTGACCTCTTCAAGCCGGAAGTGAGGTACCTCGGCAGGATTGTCTCTACCGAGGGGAGCAGAATGGTCCCGGCAGATACAGCCGCAGTGCGTGCCCTGGAAAACAAGCAGCCAGGCACTGTCGGTGAGATTCGAGCCATTTTGGGACTATTAAGCTATTATAGGCAATACATCAAAATTTCTCTTGTATTGCTAGTCCCTTGTATGATTTGCTTAAAGCCCCTCTCAATGTTGAGACTCAGCAGCACAAAAGAAAAAAATGGTAAGTGAGACATAACAGTATGTCTTCCAACACACGTATTGAGTGGAGTGATGAGCAGCAGTCAGTGTTAGAGCAGCTAAAAGACTGTCTAGTTCAACCACCAGTTTTAGGTTTTCCTGACTTCGCGCATCCTTTCATTTTGCATACAGATGCCTCCAACCGGGGTTTAGGTGCTGTGTTGTACCAAAGACAAAATGGCAAACTTCGCGTGATAGCCTATGGCTCTCGGACTTTAACTGCAGCTGAGAAGAATTATAACTTACACTCGGGCAAGTTGGAATTTTTGGCGCTTAAGTGGGCGATCACAGACAAGTTTCGTGATTATTTGTACTGTGCACCATTCTTCACTGTGTTTAGTGACAATAGTCCACTCACTTATGTACTGCTTATGACTGCTAAGTTAAGACTGATAAGTCTTTTAGTTCGCTGACGAAGCCTCTTGGATAGGAGGCGAAACGTCCGAAACCTTCACATTTGTACAGATGACGGCTGAAGAAACCTTCTCATCGATGCTAAGTTAAATGCAACTGGGTGCAGGTGGGTCGCAGAACTTTCTGATTTTAATTTTACTGTTAAATATCGTCCTGGTAAGGAAAATGTTGATGCAGACAGTTTATCTAGGATGCCCCTTGATATGGTAACATATATGGAAGGATGTACAAAAGAAATGTCATGTGATGCTGTGAGTGCTGCCGTACAAGCAGTGGACCAAAAGAACGAGTCTAGTGCAGCTTGGTCTATGAGAATCTCAGCTACAAGTGCCGAGGTGTCACTAAACACACCGATAGCCTCATTGACTGATGGACAGATCAAGCTAGATCAAGAGACTGACCCCATTATAGGACATATTATTAGATACAAACTGGCAGAGACGAAACCGCTAGGTACTGAACTAAGAAAGCATTGTCCTGTTTTGTGAGGGAATGGAAAAAACTACACTTTAATGACAGAGGTGGTTTGTGCAGAAAAACGGCAAAAAGAACCCAACTACTGCTTCCTGAAAAACACAAGGTGACAGTGTTAAAAGAGCTGCATGATGAAATGGGCCAACATGGTGTAAAAAGGACTCTTTCCCTTGTAAGGGATCGTTTTTACTGGCCCTTTATGCAAAAAGAAATGGAGGATTATGTACTGAGAGTGTGTGTTTGTGTGCCTAAAACACAAAAAGCCCAACCGTGAGGCCAGAGCCCCTCTCACTAACTAATATGGTGACTACTCAGCCTTTTGAACTTGTCCTTGTTGACTTTTTGCATCTTGACAAATGTAAGGGTGGTTATGAATACGTGCTTGTGCTAATAGACCATTTTACACGTTTTGCTCAAGTTTATGTGTAACCGGCCTCAGGCCTAGGGGATACCTGGGTCGGTCCAAAGGCGTCACAGGCAGGGAGCACTCTGAACGACGAGGAAAAGACGACACGAGACAACCGTGTTAATCAGCTTCACACAGTGGCATTAATGACGAACTCATTTACTCATCAAAACATCAATTCAGCAATTTCAATATCAGAATACATTCATGTGTAGATCTATACATTCAACATCTATACATTGTATATATCCTCCACATTCGCACATACTTATGCACTTTTGCACGCTCGTGTGTGTTGTACTGGGAACTACAATTGACATCCAAAAATCAAAATTCATCAAAGACACAAAACATTCATCAAAGCCACAAAAGAAGGTTCTACATATAGCATCGCCCAACAAGTCCCCAATTACTTTAACATCTTGAGGATGTCTAACACTTATTATTTTGAATACCTGTGAACGACGAGGAAAAGACGACACGAGACAACCGTGTTAATCAGCTTCTCACAGCGGCATTTATGACTAACTGCGCATGCGTGAGCTGAGCCTACATCGTCTTCTCTGTTCCATTCACAGGCGCGTAGCGCCCTCTCCTGACTTGGTAGTCTAACCGAATAACATACAGTAACGGAGGTCGTTTCTAACCCCCTACACTCTCCCCTGCTTTAAAAGATGTCCCCCGACATCTTGACTATACCAACAACAAGTAGTCAAGTACCAGTAGAAGCACAGTCATCTGTCTGGTCTCCCTAGGGTGGTGTCAGTCACATTCAAATGCAAGTCTGCTGTCTAATAAGTCTAGGTAGGGTAGGGTAGTAATAGGGTTCAGGTCGCACTAGATAATGAGTCGTGGGGTAAGGCATGCAAGTATACAAGACATTTGCCACAGGTCTCCAGGGCTGGTATGATGGATGACCCAAGTGTTCATATGTGAATATTTCCCTGGGTCTTAGAGTACGAGTAGACCTTCTTGCCAGCGATTCGATTCCACTTTGTGACTCGGTGTCCGGTTCCACCAACTCCGCCGGCGCTCCTGCATCCCCCTCATTGTCATCCATTACAGGTTGTTCTGGGCTTCCCTCAGCAGGCAGGCTGTCAGCTGGTGTTGGTTTTTGTAATGATGCTGGTACGACCAATGGAAAAGCTTCCTCTAGCTGCTGCCCATCCTCTGGTTCCGTAGTTTGTGGCTGGGGGTGGAATTCTGATGCCACAGTTCTGAAATTGTGCGGTTCAGGTTGAGATGCCTGATGACTGACTGTCTTCCTTGTATACACAGGGAACCGTCGGAGATTGTATGAACATCCCTCCTCTTCATCTGAATATCCAGACTCCTGCCCAACTGCTTCCTTGCTATAAAGCCTGTCTGTCTAGCTGTTTTTTTTTTTTTTTTTCACCCTACGGGGCTGTTCAACTGGCAAATCATTGACAGACAGTAGGAGATTACGGTGCAACACACGGGTAGTTTTGTCTCAGTTTTCTGCCCGAACCTTGTACACTGGTCCATCTCCCACTCTTTCAGTGACCCTGTGGACTTTTTCCTCCCAGTAAGCTTGCCAGGTCCACCTCTCTCAGATAGGTTCCTGACAAATACACGATCCCCTGGATGGAGTGCCTTTAACACCACGGTCATAGTATTTCTTCATTTTTTTAGAGCTCTTTTGACTGTTCTCGGAGGCAATTCTGTAAGCATCTTGCATTCGACAGGCCCACTTACGTGCATATTCCTGTCGGCTTTTTACTTCTTCGTCAGCTGTCAGACCAAAAACTAAGTCGATGGGAAACTGGGGAGACCTTCCATAGAGGAGGAAGAACGGTGAATAGCACGTGGACTCATGTCTTGTACAGTTGTACGCATGAACTACATGAGGCAAATAGTCTTTCCACTTAGCTTTCCTTTCTTCTTGGAGAGTACGTAGCATCTGTAACAGTGTTCTATTCAGACGTTCTACAGGGATACTCTGCGGATGGTATGGGGTGGTTCGGGAATGCGCAATGCCAGACAACTGTTGAAGCCGCTGGAATAGACTGTTTTGAAACTCCCGACCTTGATCATGATGTAGTCTCCCTGGATAAGAGAACCGTGGAATAAAATCACGAAAGATTTTCTCAGCAGCAACGTTGCCTGACTTATTCTTAGTCGGGTAGGCTTGTGCGAAACGAGTAAAGTGGTCTACCAGGACTAGAATATACTCATATCCTCCTTTACTTGGCTCAAGATGGAGATAATCAATAGAAATGAGCTCAAATGGGGCACTAGTAGTGATGTTGCCCATGGGTGCTTTTTCCGGAATGGTGGGTCGTCTCTGTTTAATGCAGGAACACTGGCGAATTACGCAGTTTTCTATTTCGTGCTGCATAAATGGCCAATAGAACCTCTGTCTTGCAAGGTTGATCACCTTGTCAGCTCCAACATGACCCATGTCATCATGCAGGTGTTTGAGCACACTCGACTTAAGTTTACCAGGGAGAACAAGCTGTTTCCATTTCCCCGCCTGTCTGTATAAAATTCCCTTGTCCAGTTTCAGTCTATTCCATTCGTGTACTAGTCTCCTTGCCTCTGGTCCCATTTGTCTTTTATATTTGTCATTGGGGTTCCATCCCCTCCTCTTCAGTGTCATTACCTCAGAGATTGACGCATCCTCTTCCTGAGCAGCTCTGATATCATCTGGAGTTATAGCGGGGACTGTCACCGGAAGAAAATCCTCACCATCAGAGGTGAGTTGCAACACAGCCATAGCCAAGCGGAATGCAGCCTCGGTGGTCGCCGAGGCAAAAACACGGGCATGGGAAGAGTTCGGTGAGGCCATGGAAGCCGACTTCCGGACCGCTTCGAGGAAATTCTGGTCCACCATCCGGCGTCTCAGGAGGGGAAAGCAGTGCACCACTAACACTGTGTACAGTGAGGGTGGGGTGCTGCTGACTTCGACTCGAGACGTCGTGAACCGGTGGGCAGAGTACTTCGAAGACCTCCTCAACTCCACCAACACGCCTTCCTTGGAGGAAGCAGTGTCTGGGGACTCCGAGGTGGGCCCTCCGATCCTTGTGACTGAAGTCACCGAGGTGGTTAAAAAGCTCCTCGGTGGCAAGGCCCCGGGGGTGGATGAGATCCGACCGGAGTTCCGAAAGGCTCTGGATGTTGTGGGGCTGTCCTGGCTGACACGCCTCTGCAACATTGCGTGGTCATCGGGGAGAGTGCCTCTGGATTGGCAGACCGGGGTGGTGGTCCCCCTTTTTAAAAAGGGGGACCGGAGGGTGTGTTCCAACTACAGAGGGATAACACTCCTCAGCCTCCCTGGAAAGGTCTATTCAGGGGTCCTAGAGGGGCGGGTCCGTCGGAAAGTCGAGCCTCAGATTGAGGAGGAACAGTGTGGTTTTCGTCCCAGCCGCGGAACAGTGGACCAGCTCTACACCCTTAGCAGGGTCCTCGAGGGCACATGGGAATTCGCCCAACCACTCTACATGTGTTTTGTGGACTTGGAGAAAGCGTTTGACTGTGTCCCTCGTGGAGTTCTGTGGAGGGTACTTCGGGAGTATGGGGTACAGGAGCGGCTGATACGGGCCGTTCGGTCCCTATATGACCGATGTCAGAGTCTGGTTCGCATTGCCGGCAATAAGTCGGAATCGTTTCCAGTGAGGGTTGGGCTCCGCCAAGGCTGCCCTTTGTCACCGATTCTGTTCATAACCTTTATGGACAGAATTTCTAGGCGCAGCCGAAGCGTTGAAGGTTTCCGTTTTGGTAGCCTCAGTATAGCATCTCTGCTTTTTGCAGATGATGTTGTACTGTTGGGGCCTTCAAGTGGAGCTCTCCAACTCTCGCTGGAGCGTTTCGCAGCCGAATGTGAAGCGGCTGGGATGAGAATCAGCACCTCCAAATCTGAGACAATGGTTCTCAGTCGGAAAAGGGTGGAGTGCCCTCTCCGGGTCGGGGAGGAGATTTTGCCTCAAGTGGAGGAGTTTAAGTATCTGGGTGTCTTGTTCACGAGTGAGGGTGAAAGGGATTGAGAGGTCGACAGGCGGATCGGTGCGGCGTCTGCCGTGATGCGGACTTTGTACCGATCTGTCGTGGTGAAGAAGGAGCTGAGCCAAAAAGCAAAGCTCTCAATCTACCGGTCGATCTACGTCCCAACCCTCATCTATGGTCACGAGCTATGGGTTGTGTCCGAAAGAACGAGATCCCGGATGCAAGCGGCCGAAATGAGCTTTCTCCGTCGGGTGTCAGGGCTCTCCCTTAGAGATAAGGTGAGAAGCTCGGTCATCCGGGAGGGGCTCAAAGTCGAGCCGCTTCTCCTCCACAACGAGAGGAGCCAGATGAGGTGGCTCGGGCATCTGATTAGGATGCCCCCGGGACGTCTCCCTCGTGAGGTGTTCCGGGCATGCCCCACTGGCAGGAGACCCCGGGGACGACCCAGAACACGCTGGAGAGACTATGTCTCCCAGCTGGCATGGGAACGCCTCGGGATCCGCCAGGACGAGCTGGAAGAAGTGGCTGGGGAGAGGGAAGTCTGGGCTTCCCTACTGAAGCTGCTGCCCCCGCGACCCGACCCCGGATAAGCGGCAGAAGATGGATGGATGGACAATAGGTGAGGAGCTTGGACAAGAAGATTAACTCACATTTCCTAATTTGGTGAGACAGATAGAAAGTGGGCTCAGTAAAGGCTACCAGGGGGAGGAGATCATCGATGCAGTGGTTCGTGCCATAACACCAGGTCTGCAGTTGAGAAGCTACCTCCAAGGGAAAGAAAACCTCACCCTACCTTCTTTATGAAGGATTCTCCGATCTCTCAATCAGGAGAGAGGAGCCACTGAATTGTACAAGCAGCTCTCATTGGAAGTGCAGACTAATAAAGAGTCCCCGCAGACCTTTCAACTCCGTGCAATGGATCTTCGTCATAGGATTATTTTTGCATCTGAAGAGGCCGAATCGGGTTTGAAGTATGATCCTACATTGGTCCAGAGTTTATTCCTGCACACAGTTCTGATAGTGTTACAGAGTGACAATGTAAAGAGTGACATGCTACCTTTCCTCTAGCTAACCACCACATCAGATGAAGTACTGTTAGAAAAATTAAACATATCATGTGCAAATGAAAATGAGCGACAGGAAAAAAAGAAAAATGCTGCTGCACGGGTGACAACGGTGAACACTGCCCAGTTAGATGACACACCAGCCCCGATTGGGAAGAAGACAGTCTTAAAGCAGAATACTGTTACTGTGCCGAATGAACTCCCTTCAGAGATCAAAGGATGATGTCAGAGATGATGCTTTTAAAGGAGCTGCGGGCAGAAGTGTCCCAGATCAAAGAGACTATTCAGAAACAAACAGCCACTTCTTAGCCCACCAACGGAGGGCCTGACCACTACCCTGAACAGGTCGTCTTCACTCCACCTTCACCATATCAGGTAGATCAACCAGCCAGGCACTACTACACCCAGCACTCCCCATCAGCTCTTCAGCAGTACCACCCAACACCAGGTCCCAGGCCGATGAGGGGGGCAGCACAGTTCTAGCAGCGGTTCGCCCCTCAGCCCAGGTGTTATTCTTGTATTCAAACAGGTGAAGAGTATTGTCAGCACTGTTTTAAATGTGGAAGTAGTGAACATTTCAGAGCAGGCTGCAAAGCACAGAACTCAGCCAGTAACCATGCTTTAAACTAGAAAGGGTTACCCCAGTGGGACATGGTGTGACCACAGAGACAGATAGGTCCCAGTATTACAGTGGTGCTATGAAAATGGAATGTAATCCCCACACATGTGGCCCCGTTCAGAAGAGACATAAGCAGTCATTTGTCGAGCGTACAGATAAGAAACAGTGTGGCAAATTACCTTCGGTCAGGGAGTTAGTGGGAAAGAAATGTCTTATTCGGTGCTTTTTGGGTAACAGAAGGGTTGAAGCACTCTGGGACTCGGGGTCCCAGGTGTGTGCTGTAGATGAGTTATGGAAAAAAACGAACTTACCTGACATGTCATTGAAAAATCTGAATGAGTTTATTGACCCTGATAATGCTCTCAATATTGTGGCAGCTAATGGAACGGATATGCCTTACGTAGGATGGCTTGAGATACCATTTAAACTTGGTGCGAATGATCCAGGGCTACTTGTACCAGTTTTAGTACCAAAAGGTGACCAGCAACAGTGTCCTATCATAGGGTTTATTGTCATTGAGTGTCTTGTGTTAGATAGCCTCTCTAATGAGACACAAACAGGGCATACAGAAAAGCTCTTGAAATCGGTTAGACTCGCTAATCCCCACCTTAAGCGCAATGAAGGTGCCACTTTCATAAAAGCAGTTAGTGTGGGACAAGCGCATGAGTACCGTGTAAAAACAACAAATGAGAGATACACTATAGCTAGGCATAGCTCACTTCTTATTCCATGCAAAGTACAGGCTAAGCCCTTTAAGGAAGATGTTACATTGTTTTTTGAGCCAAGTGAAAACCCACAGTGGCCAGATGGCCTCGAGTTTTGTGACTCGTTGGTCTCAGTAAAGGCAGGTTCTATCCCTAGGATAGTTGTTAGTGTCCAGAACCTTACTAACCATGGCATTAGGTTTCCAGTAAAGACTATTATTGGTACAGTGCAGTCAGTAGGGTCTGTCTACCCAGCTAACATATTTAAAAGAGACCTTCCTTCAGCGGTTGTCAATGAGGTCCATGTCCAGGATACCCATCCCTCTCAGTGAGCAGTGGGACCCCCCAATTGACCTTTCTCATCTGGACGAATATAAAAGAAAGACCGTTCTGGACTACTTGTTGGTATAGTCAAGATGTCAGTCAAGATGTCAGTGGACATCTTTTGAAACAGGGGAGAGTGTAGGGGGTTAGAAACGACCTCTGTTATTGTATGTTATTCGATTAGACTACCAAGTCAGGAGAGGGCGCTACGCGCCTGTGAATGGAGCAGAGGAAGACGATGTAGGCTCAGCTCACGCATGCGCATTTAGTCATAAATGCCGCTGTGTGAAGCTGATTAACACGGTTGTCTCGTGTCGTCTTTTCCTCGTCGTTCACAGGTGTTCAAAATAATAAGTGTTAGACATCCTCAGGATGTTAAAGTAATTGGGGACTTGTTGTGCGATGCTATATGTAGAACCTTCTTTTGTGGCTTTGATAAATGTTTTGTGGCTTTGATGAATTTGGATTTTTGGATGTCAATTGTAGTTCCCAGAACAACACACACGAGTGTACAGACGTGCATAAGCATGTATGAATGTGGAGGATATATATACAATGTATAGATTGGATTGGATTGGATTGCATATGCCTTTATTAGTCTTAGATTAGTATTAGATGTTGAATGTATAGATCTACACATGAATGTATTCTGATATTGAAATTGCTAATATGATGTTTTGATGAGTAAATGAGTTAGTCATAAATGCCGCTGTGTGTAGCTGATTAACACGGTTGTCTCGTTCGTCTTTTCCTCGTCGTTCACAGTGCTACCTGCCTGTGACGCCTTTGGACCGACCCAGGTATCCCCTAGGCCTGAGGCTCTGTCAGTGTCTTTAACATCTGGATCAGTGTTCGATTAAATCGTTCAACCTGTACATTTCAATTGGGGACTCGTCCGGGATACGTGCCGCAAGTGGGCAGAGTGGGAGCTGCTACGAAGAGAACCTGTGACTAAAGCTTCAATGAAGACTGTAGTGTTGTCCGTTCTCCAGAGAATAGAGGCTTCAGGGTCTAACGATGACTCCCACAACTTCAAGACGGGTATTGATTTTCAAGATCCAAAAGAGACTATTACCAGAACTGTTTGATGTGATTATTGACTACGTCAGAGGTGACAAATTTAGACACATAGAAGATGAAGCATACACAGACGTATAGAAGATGAAGGTATGTCTCAACTCCTTCACCTCGATGACATGATCAGCGAGCTCTTAGATGCCCCGGAGGAACCTACTGGGGAAGGAGCTGACCTGAGAGGAGGAGTTGAGGTCACACCTCTTCCACCGAGAGACATCCCCACACCGGTCAGGAACGTCACCACTCCATCGCCATTCAGGATCATCGCCAACAGTTCGGGTGGTGCTCCTCCTGAACATGCCGGCTTATCCTCCGGTATGGGCGAGCAGGTGGTGAAGTACACAGATGTAGCTGCTCTGTTTCCACGGAGGGAGTTCAAAATTTATGGTGGTCAGATTTCTGACAGCGGGTCTGAACTGTCATACCGTAGCCTGTGTAGACAAATGGATGAGGGACTACAAGAAGGGTTTAGCGAGTCTGAGGTTATTCTGAGGTGTCCGCACTGTGTCGAAGATAACTAAACCTGGGACATTCCGAGACATGCTAAGTGATACAGAGGGTCTTACAATGTCACAGTTAAAAACAATTTTACGATCACATATCAGAGATAAGAGCAGCTCTGAGCTCTTCAATGAGCTCAGTACCGCTCAGCAGCGAGACAGTGAGTTTCCACAGCAATTTTTATATAGACTGATGGGTTTGAAGCAGAGAATTATGTTTGAGTCCCAACAACCAGGTGCAGATTTTGGTTACGATCAAAAACTTGTCCAAGGTACATGTCTGCACACACTATATCAAGGACTAAAGGAGAAGAATTATCATGTCAGATGTGATCTCAAACCATTACTTACCGATTTACAGTTTCGTGATGATGTCCTGTTAGAACAACTTACAAAGTCCACAAGTGAAGAGGCTGAGAGGGTGAAACGCCTCGGTACTGTGACCAAAAATTGATCTGTGAATGTCCATGCTGCTCAAACTAATCAACCTGACCAGATTAACCAGACCAAAGTTGACTCTGAATTTCAGGCTAACCGTGCTGCCATTCTCGAGCTGACTGCACAAGTGACCGTGGTAGCCGGGTAAGAAGGCAGCAGACAAGCACAAGAAAAAAGTCGCCGTCAGACGCAGCATATCTGTACCGGACCTCAGTCTCAAAGCGGACGAATCTCTTCTTCCGAAGACCCCCATACCCAAAACGTCCGAGTCTACGTTTTTTGGATTGAGCGATAGCGATTCCGTTGCGAGCGGCTCCATCCCAGACGGCCCGACTTCATTTGACAGGAGCAAAGAGCCTTTGTTAAACTTGGACACTTGTCCGGTGCCACGATCAGTTTTTATTTTTATTTTTATCTCTACTATGCACCCACATTCACTGTGTACACGGACAATAACCCCCAAACACTTACCAAACACTTTGTCCAAGTGTCCTACAGAATCGGCACCTCAGGTAGATACATGTCCGTCCCTGACTCGATCCTCAACGCGACCCCAGATACAAACGAATGAGACTAGGGGCAGGTGTCAGGTCTGTGTGCGAAAGACCATTAAGAGCTGCCCTCACTGTTTCATTTGTGGTCAGGAAGGACATAGAGCTGTGGGCTGTCTGAGAAGAAAGGCACCGGGAAACGGGGTAAGGTCACTGGAGTGAGGCTTCCAGTGATTAATGCCAATGACAAGCCTCCAGTACAAATCAATTCGGTTGAACCAGTAACAGCCATAAGTCTGACGACGCAGTGTCAGTCAACATCAAAAAAACATGTAGCACAAGTAATTGGCAAGCAATGTATTGTCTCCTGTGCACTCAATGGGGTCCCCACTCCGAATCCTGCTTGACTCAGGGTCTCAAGTGACCGTGGTGAGTAGGCCGTGGGTAGAGAAGCATTGCCCAACGTAACCATTCAGCCACTTTCATCCCTATTCCCGGACCAACCATTTGAGGTATCTGCAGCGAATGGCACAGCGGTTCCCTTTGATGGATGGGCTAATGTTGGGTTGCAGATACGGAGTGGAAACCATGGACATGCTGACATACAAGTTCCCATACTAATCATCACGATTTATGTTAACTGTCCTCTCTTAGGAAGCAATGTGATTGCAGAAATGATCAAAGAGACCAATGAACAGGTGGACATTGTACCCATACTGAAATAAGCCACGAGTGTCAGCGAACGCACAGTAGAGACCTTGATTTCTGTTCTTCAGAAATTGGGCTCTAATGAGACATTCCTCCAGTACCCTGTGTCTGTTGGGAAGAAGGGACTCATTATTCCTGCGGGCAAGTTATGGGAGGTGAAGTGCAGAGTCAGAGCATGGCCCAAGGGGGGAACAATGCTATTTGAGCCCAGTATAGAGAACAACTGCCCTGAGGGGCTAGAGCCGTTCTCTTCGTTAGTACATACCCAGTGGCCCAACAAAAATTGTAAAAATTCCCATTCAGAATGTTAGTAAACATGACATTCATCTTTCACAGAGAACTATTCTGGGCTCGATTGAGGAAGTTACTGGGGTCATGCCCTTTAAGGAGTGCTCCTACAATCCAAAGCCGCTAAACAGTCCCACCGTTCAAATCTGCTCGGCTCTGACCACAGACAAGTGGCATCCTACGGTTGACTTGTCACATCTCAAAGAGGAAGAACAGGGGATTGCCAGAGACATGTTGTATGAATAGTCAGATGTCTTTGCAAGAGGTGATGCTGATATAGGTTGCATTCCAAACCTGCAACTCAAGATCCAACTAACTGACAACACGGCGGTGCAAAAGCGTTACAATGCCATTCCAAAACCCCTTTATCAAAGACTATGTGCAAAACCTACTTCACCATGGTTGGATAAGAAAATCCACTTCAGCATACTCATCTCCTGTCGTCTGTGTTAGAAAAAAAAGACAAAAGCTTGCGCCTGTGCGTTGACTTTAGGGAGCTAAATCGCAAAACTGTCCCCGATCGTCACCCACTCCCACGCATTCAAGATCTGCTAGATAACCTGGGGGCTACTCTTGGTTCTCAATACTCGACCAAGGCAGCGCTTACCACCAGGGCTTTGTTGATGACAGTTCCAGGCATCTAACGGCTTTCAGCACCCCTTGGGGGCTGTACGAGTGGCTCCACTTCACGTTTGGCCTAACTAATGCGCCAGCAGCCTTTCAAAGATGTATGGAGGACGTTCTTGATGGCCACGAATGCTGCTCTCCTTATCAGGATGATGTGCTCTGCTTTTCTAAATTATTTCATGAACACGTAGAGGACCTGAGGAAAGTGCTTCACCGCCTGCGGGAGCATGGCATAAAGCTACGTCCGAATACATGTGAACTGTTCAAACGACAAGTGAGGTACTTGGGTTGTCTCGTGTCAAGTGATGGTGTCCGCATAGACCCTAAAGACCAGGAAGCCGTTTTGCAGTTAAAAGAGAGAGAACCACGCAATGTGGGGGAAGTCAGAGCTCTATTGGGGTTCTTGGGCTACGATAGATCCTTCGTACAGGACTTTGCCAGGATTGCACGGCCGCTGTTTAAACTGGTAGAGGGGGCCACTCAGCCTGACCAGAGGCCAGTTCACAACACCGCTGCACGCCAAAGGAAAGTCACCAAGTTAGGCCAGCTTCCCTCTGCTAATCCTGTCCAGTGGGGCCCCGAACACAGTGCTGTGGTCTCCCGCCTGGTAGATATATTGACCTGTCCACCTATTTTAGCCTACCCAGACTTTAATCTGCCCTTTGTGTTAAATACGGACGCATCCAATGAAGGTCTGGGGGCTGTTCTTTAGCAGCAGCAGGAAGATAAACTTCGCGTTGTTGATTCCAGAACACGCTCACCTTCAGAGAAAAATTATCATCTCCATTCTGGAAAGCTTGAGTTTCTGGCGTTGAAGTGGGCAATCTGCAACAAATTTCGAGATTATCTCTACTATGCACCCACATTCACTGTGTACACGGACAATAACCCCCTCGCATACGTCCTAAGCACGGCCAAACTCAATGCTGCCGGACATCGCTGGGTGGGTAAATTGGCGGATTTTCACTTTACAATAAAGTACAGGCCAGACAAGGCGAATGCTAATGCCGACACACTGTCGCGTTATCCAGTTAAGCACACAGAGGAGTACACTGAAACTTTGCCCCCAGACGTGGTTTCCACCATATGGCAGGGGGACAAGGCTGTGGTTGAGGAGGATGTGCCATGGATGGCTGTGTTGCAACTCACCTCTGATGATGAGGATTTTCTTCCGGTGACAGTCCCCGTTATCACTCCAGATGATATCAGAGCTGCTCAGGAAGAGGATGCGTCAATCACTGAGGTAATGACTGAAGAGGAGGGGATGGAACCCCAATGACAAAGATAAAAGACAAATGGGACCAGAGGCGGGGAGACTAGTACATGAATGGAATAGACTGAAACTTGACAAGGGAATTTTATACAGACAGGCGGCGAAATGGAAACAGCTCGTTCTCCCTAGTAAGCTGAAGTCGACGGTGCTCAAACACCTGCATGATGACATGGGTCATGTTGGAGCTGACAAGGTGATCAACCTTGCAAGGCAGAGGTTCTATTTGCCATTTATGCAGCACGAAATAGAAAACTACGTAATTCGCCAGTGTTCCTGCATTAAACAGAAACGACCCACCATTCAAGCACCCATGGGCAACATCACTACTAGTGCCCCATTTGAGCTCATTTCTATTGATTATCTCCATCTTGAGCCAAGTAAAGGAGGATATGAGTATATTCTAGTCCTGGTAGACCACTTTACTCGTTTAGCACAAGCCTACCCGACTAAGAATAAGTCAGGCAAGGTTGCTGCTGACAAAATCTTTAGTGATTTTATTCCACGGTTCTCTTATCCTGAGAGACTACATCATAATCAAGGTCGGGAGTTTGAAAACAGTCTATTCCAGCGGCTTCAACAGTTGTCTGGCATTGCACATTCCCGAACCACTCCATACCATCCGCAGAGCAACCCTGTAGAACGTCTCAATAGAACACTGTTACAGATGCTACGACTCTCCAAGAATAAAGGAAAGCTGAGTGGAAAGACTATTTGCCTCATGTAGTTCATGCGTACAACTGTACAAGACATGAGTCCACTGGCTATTCACCGTTCTTCCTCCTCTATGGAAGGTCTCCCCGGTTGCCCATCGACTTAGTTTTTGGTCTGACAGCTGACCAAGAAGTAAAAAGCCGACAGGAATATGCACGTAAGTGGGCCTGTCGAATGCAAGATGCTTACAGAATTGCCTCCGAGAACAGTCAAAACAGCTCTGAAAAAAGGAAGAAATACTATGACCGTGGTGTTAAAGGCATTGCACTCCAGCCAGGAGATTGTGTACTTGTCAGGAACCTATCATCATTTTCAGAGCAAGAGAAACACGTTTTCTGAACAAAATTAGTTTAGTTTTAATTTTTATGATGTATCTATTTAGGCTGCAGAGGGCTAATTTGACACGTATACAAGTCAAAACATGAAGATTCAGCCTTTTGTTTAGCTGTGAGGATCATGTGAGCTTTTTATTGCCTTAAACGCATTTTCAGAGCAAGAGAAACATGTTTTCTGAATTTAATGTTTTCTTCATGGTTTGAAGTTTTATGATGAAGTTAGTGTCTATTTAGGCTACAGAGTGCTAATCTGACACTTATACAAGTGAAAACATGAAGATTCAGCTTCTGTTTAGCTGTGATGATCATGTGAACTTTTTATTGCCTTAAACGCATTTTCAGAGAAAGAGAAACACGTTTTCTGAACAAAATGTTTTCTGCATTGTTTTAACTTTTATGATGTATCTATTTAGGCTGAAGAGGGCTAATTGGCACTTATACATGTCAAAACACGAAGATTCAGCCTTTTGTTTAGCTATGAGGATCATATGCGCTTTTTATTGCCTTAAACGCATTTTCAGAGCAAGAGAAACACGTTTTCTGAATTTAATGTTTTCTTCGTGGTTTGAAGTTTTTTGATGAAATTAGTGTCTAAATAGGCTGCACAGTGCTAATCTGACATTTATACAAGTGAAAACATTAAGATATAGGCTTCTGTTTAGCTGTGATGATCATGCGAACTTTTTATTGCCTTAAACGCATTTTCAGAGCAAGAGAAACACCTTTTCTGAACAAAATGTTTTCTGCATTGTTTTAACTTTTATGATGAATCTATTTAAGGTGCAGAGGGCTAATCTTACATTCATACAAGTGAAAACATGAAGATTTACCCTTTTGTTTCGCTGTGAGGATCATATCAACTTTTTATTGCCTTAAACGCATTTTCAGAGCAAGAGAAACACGTTTTCTGAACTTAATGTTTTCTTCATGGTTTGAAGTTTTATGATGAAATTAGTGTCTAAATAGGCTGGCTGCACAGTGTTAATGTGACATTTATACAAGTTAAGCCTTTTGTTTACCTATGGGGATCATATGAAGTTTTTATTGCCTGTCCTTGAGAGTTTTGAAATGAAATGGATTATTATTATTATTAAACGCATTTTCAGAGCAAGAGAAACACGTTTTCTGAAGTAAATGTTTTCTTCATGGTTTTATGTTTTATAATGAAATTTGTGTGTATTTAGGCTGCAGAGTGCCAATGTTGCGCTCTCCACTATGGTAAAGGAGATACGGTGTTGTGGGATCCAGAAAAAAAACACAAGACAAGCAGTGCGACACGTCTTGACTCAACAGTGGTTTACTTCGAATGCCCAGATGTAATGCAAACGTATGCGCACAACAATTTCCTGTCCAACGATCTAAATCGGTCCGACACGAAACACTTACCGAAGCAGGCGTTCCTTGTTTAAATAAACATTTTCGATATATATCATTTGTAAAACAATATAACTACGCGAATGTAACCAAAATACGAAATAAGATACTTTACAACCTGTCACATACTCCCCCTTAAAATAGATGTTGTCCCCAACATGTACTAGTAAATACATAAATGCGCTGGACGACATGCCCAAAACAATTACGCATGGTATTATGAACTGCATCCAAATATGAACTATAATAATGAACAGTTTACAGACTGGAACTCTTTTCATACATTCTGTTTACATTATAACAATCAACAGTTCACAGACTGGAACTCTTTTCATACATTCCGTTTTAATTATACACATCAGGGCTCATCGGGGTCTTCTTGTTTCCATCTCACTGTGCTATCAAACAGAAGTGTCGATTAACCATCTCTGTCGTACTCCGTGGCATAATAGGGGTGTGCACGATACATCCAAGGCATTGTCTGTTCACCATAACGTGGTACTATCCCTACATTGTAACAAAATGGCGAACCATACGTGAATACCTTGGGTCTCCTGTGTTCTCGTCGTGGCAGTTGATTTCCCCCAATATCAGAATTACTGGGGGTGGCTGGGGAAAAGGGGGGCACACCATCCCAGGTGGATATTTTCCGGACCAATGTTGCCCTCCTGAGGTTGGTCAACTTCCACAGCTCCCGGCTCTGTCCCCGGCAGTTCATTCCCCAGTTGATTGTCAACATGGTGGGTTGTCTCCACGAAGCTCACGTCCCGCAGTTCTGGTGAGTCTGGTCGGGTGCTCTTGCGATGCAACACTGGATAATACTCATCCTCCTCATCATCCTCATCTGGATCCATCTCTGGCATCTTGTTTGGTCGTTGCCGAGTGGACTTTTTCTTGGACTGTGGCTGTCGTGAAGTCTCTAATGGCAAATGATCACATGGCAGCGAGAGATTGCGGTGGATTATCCTATATCTGCCCTTTCCTCTCTCAGGTTTCAGCTCATAAACTGGAAGGTCTTTGCTGACTTGACGAACCACTGTCTGAACAACATCCTCCCAGTGGTTTCTCAGTTTGCCTGGACCTCCGCGTGGGGTTAAGTTTCGAACTAGAACACGATCACCGGGCAACAGAATAGAATACTTTAGTTTACTGTCATATAGTCTCTTAGTCCTGGCAGCAGCTTTGTTGTTATTTTCTTGCGTGATCACATACGCTTCCATACCCTGTTACACTTCTTCACATAGTCCTTCTGGTTGGTGTCACCCTGGTTAGAGTCTGGATTCAAACTAAACAACATATCAACTGGTAAACGTGGTGAACGTCCATAAAGTAAGTAAAAAGGTGAAAATCCTGTCACCTCACTTTTGGTACAGTTGTAAGCATAAACTAGTTTGTTTAGTAAGTTTTTCCAGTTACTCTTTTGTTTCTCTGTCAGTGTCTTTAACATCTGGATCAGTGTTCGATTAAATTGTTCAACCTGTCCATTTCCCTGTGGGTGGTAGGGGGTTGTCCTTGAACCCGCAACCCCACAATATTCCTTCAGTTGAGCAAAAAGTTGATTTTCAAATTCACCACGCTGATCATTGTGAATCCGAAGAAGGAACCCAAGCGTTAAAGCATAGTCATTAAAGATTTTGTTTGCCGCTGTTTTGCCAGATTTGGACGTTGTAGCAGATATTCACATATGAACACTTGGGTCATCCATCATATCAGCCCTGAAGACTGGGGCAAATGTCTTGTATTCTTGCATGCCTTACCCCACGACTCATTATCTAGTGCGACCTGAACCCTATTACTACCCTACCCCGACAGTATAGACTTATTAGACAGCAGACTTGCATTCGAATGTGACTGACACCACCCTACGGAGACCCGACAGATGACTGTGCCTCTACTGGTACTTGACTACTTGTTGTTGGTATAGTCAAGATGTTGGGGGACATCTTTTTAAGCAGGGGAGAATTTTTTATTTTCCCTTTTCCCTTTTTCCCCCAAAAAAAAAAAAAGGGGAAAAACCCCCAAACCCCCCCTTTTCCAACCCCAAAATTTTAATTTTTCCTTTCTTTTTAAAAAAATTTTTTTTTTTTTTTCCCCCCCTTTTTTTTTTTTTTTTTTTCCAAAAAAAATTTTTTTTTAAAAATTTTTTTTCCCCCCCCCTTTTTTTTTTTTTTCCCCCCCCTTTTTTTTGTTTTTTTTTAAAAAAAATTTTTTTTTTTTAAAAAACCCCCCAAAAATTTTTTTTTTCCCTTTTTTTTTTTTAAAAAAGGGGGCCCTTTTTTTTTTTTTGGGGGCCCCCCCTTTTAACCTTTTTAAAACCCCCTTTTTTCCCCATTAATTTGGGGGCCCCCCCCCCCTTTTTTCCCCCTTTCCCCCGGGGGTTTCCCAGGGTTTTTCCCATTTTTTTTTTTTTATTTTTTCCCCCCCTTTTTTTCCCCTTAAATTCCACCCCCCCCAAAACCCCTTTTTTTCCCGGGCCCCGGGAAAAAAAAAAGGGGGGGGGAACCCCGGAAAAACCCGGTGGGGAAAGGGGGTTTGGGGGGGGCCCAAACCACCCCGGGGGGGCCCCCCCCCCCCCCGGGGGGGGGGGGTTTATTGACCCCTTTTTTTGGGGGGGGGGGGGGAAAAACCCCCAAAAAACCCCCCTTTTTTTTGGGGGTTTTGGGGGGGAAACCGGGGGTTTAAAAATTTTCCCGGGGGGGGTTGGGAAATTTCCCCCGGGGGGGTTTTTTTCCCCCCCCCATTCCCCTTTTGGGGGCCCCAAAAAAAAATTTTTTAAAAAGGGGGGGGGAAAAAAACCCCCCCCCGGGGGGGTTTTGGGGCCCGGGGGTTTTGGGAAAGGGGGTTTTTTTTTCCCCCCGGGGGGGCCCCGGGGGGAAAGGGAATTCCCCCCCAAGGTTTTTTTGGGGTTTCCCCCCCCGGGGGGGGGGGGTTTTTGGGGGGCCCCGGGGGCCCCTTTTAAAACCCCCCCGGCCAAAAAATTTTCCCTTGGGGTTTTGGGCTAACCCCCAACCCTTTTTTCCCTTTTGGGCCCCCCAAAAGGGGTTTGGGGCCCCCCCTTTTTTTTTTTCCCAAATTTTTTTTCCCTTAAATTTTAATCTGGGTTTTTCCCCCAAAAAAAAAAAGGGAAACCCCAAAAGGAAAATTTCCCCGGGGGGGGGAAAACCCCCGGGGGGGGGATTTTTCCCGGGGAAAGGCTTGGGGCCCCGGGGGGGAAATTTTTCCGGGGGGGGGGGGGGCCCCCCTTTTTTTGGGGGGGGGGGCCGGGTTTTGGGGGAAAAAACCCCCCTTGGGGCCCCCCCCCCCCCTTTGGGGCCCCGGGGGGGGGTTTTGGGGGGCCCCCTTTTGGGGGGCCAAAATTTTTAAAAAACCCCGGTGGGGGGGCCCCCGGGGGGGGCCCCCGGGGGTTTTTGGGGTTTTGGGGGCCCCCCGGGGGCCCCAACCCCCCCAAAATTTTCCCCGGGGAAGGGGCCCCATTGGGGGGGGGGGGGGGGGGCCCCCCCCCCCCCCCGGGGGGGAAAAAAAAAATTTTTTAAAAAAATTTCCCCCGGGGGGGGGAAAAATTTCAGGGGGCCCAGGGGGGTTTTTCCCCCCCCCGGGGGGGCCCCCCCCCCCCTTTCCTTTAAAGGGCCCCCAAAAAGGAAACCCTTTTTTGGGCCCTTTGGGAAAATTTAAAAGGTTCCCCCCTTTTTTTTTTTTTTTTCCCCGGAGGCCGGTTTTTTGGGGGCCCTAAAGGGAAATTTTTTTTTAAAAAATTGGAAAAAAAGGGGGTTTCCCCCCCCTTTTAAACCCCCTTTTTTTTTTAAAAAAAAAATTTCTTAAAAAATTGGGCCAAAAAAAAATTTTTTTTGAAAGGGGGGGGCCCCCCCTTTCTTCCAAAATTTTTGGGTTTCCGGGGAAAAGGGGGGGGGGGGGGGGCCCCCCCAAAGACAATTTTAAAAAAAAAACCCCCCCCCGGGGGGGGGAAAAAAGGGGTTTTTTTTGGGGTTTTAACCCGGGGGGAAAAAAAACCCCCCCCCCGGGGCCCCCCCCCCCTTTGAGGGGGGTTTTCCGGGTTTTTGGGGGGGTTTAAAAAAAAATTGGGTTTTTTTTTAAAAAAGGGAACCCGGGGGGAAAAAAAACCCCCAAAAGGGGTTTTTGGGTTGGGTTGGGGGGCCCCCCCAAAAAGGGTTTTTTCCCCCCCGGGGGGCCCCCAAAAAATTTTTTCCCAAAGGGGAAACCAGGGGGGGGTTTTTCGGGGTTTGGGGGGTTTTCCCCGGGGGGGGGGGAAAAAGGGGGACCCCGGGGCCCAAGGGGCCCGGGGGGAAAAAAAACCCCCCAAAAAAAAAACCCGGTTTAAAAATTTGGGGGGGGGGTTGGGGAAAGGGGCCCCCCCCGGGGGAAAGGGCCAAAAATTTTAACCAAAAGGGGGGGAAAAAAAATTAATTTTTTCCGGGTTTTTTTTGGGGGGGGAAAAAAGGGAAAAAAGGGGGGAAAAAAATTTTCCCCCGGGGTTGGAAATTTTAAAAAAAAATTTTTTAAAGGGGTTTTTAAAAAAAAAAGGGGGAAAAAATTTTAAAGGTTTTTTTAAAAAAGGGAATTAAAATTTTTTTCCCCAAAAAAACCCCCCCCCTTTTTTTTGGGGGAAAAGGGGTTTATTTTTTTTTCCCCCAAAAGGGGGGGGAAAAAAAAATTTTTTTGGGGTTTTGGGGGGGGAAAAAAAAAGGGCCTTCCTTTCCCTTTCCCCCATTAAGGAAACCCCCAAAAAAAAACCCCCCAAAAAATTTTACCAAAAAAAAAAAAATTTGGGAACGGGTTGGAAAAGGGAAAAACCCCATTTTGAAAAAAAGGGGGGGGGGAAAAAAATTTTTTTAAAAAAAATTTTCCCCCCCTTAAGGAAAAAGGAATTTTTTTTTAAAAAAAAATTTGTCCCTTTGGCTTTTCCCCCCTTTTAAAAAAAAGGGCCCCAAAAAATTTTTTTTCCCTTTTTTTTTCCCCCCCTTTAAATTTTTTTTTTTTTTTCCCCAAAACCCCCCCCTTTTCCAAACCCCAAAATTTTAAAAAAGGGGGGGTTTGGGGGGGGAAAAAGGGGGTTTTTTTTTAAAACAATTTTTAAAAATTTAAATTTTTAAATGGGGGTTAAAAAAAAACCCCTTTTTAAACCGGTTTCCCCCTTTTTTTTTAAAAAGGGCCCCCTTGGGCCTTTGGGGACCCAAGGCCCCGGGGGGTTTTTTTTTTAAAAAAATTTTTTTTTTCCCCCCCCCCGGGGGGGGAGGGGGGGTTTTTTTTAAAAAAAAAATTTTTTTTTTAAAAAGGGAGGGGGGGTTTTTTTTTTTTTAAAAAACGGGGTTTTTAAAAAAAGGGGGGTTTCCCTTTTTAAAAAAAAAAAGGGAAAATTTAAAAAAAAAACCCCAAAAAGTTTAAAGGGGGGAAAAAAAACCCCCCAAAACCGGGCCCTTTCCCGGGGCCCGGGGAAATTTGGGGGGGAAAAAAAAGGGAAAATTTTCCCCCCCCCAAAAATTTTAAAGGCCTTTTAGGGGGGGGCCCCCGGGCCGGCCCTTTAAAAGGGGGAAGAACCCCCTTTGGCCAAGGGGGTTCCAAATTTTTTAAAAATTTTGGGGGCCCCGGGGGTTTAAAAAAAAAAAGAAGGGTTTAAAAGGGGTTTTAATTTTATTTGGGAAAAAAACCTGGGCCCCTTTAAGGAAATTTAAAGGGTTTTTAAAAAAAAACCCAATTTGGGAAAAAAAGGGGGGTTTTTTTTTCCCCCCCAAAAAACCCCCTTTTTTAAAGGTTTTGGGTTTAAAAATTTTTTTTTCCCCCCCAAAAAAATTTTTTTAAAAACTTTCCTAAGGGGAAAACCCAAGGAAAAAAAAAAATTTTTTTTTCCCCCCTTTAAAATTTTTCCAGGATTCCCCCCCTTTTTAAACCCCAAAAATTTTTAAGGGGAAAAAAAGGAAAAAACCTTTTCCCTTGTTGGTAAATTAAAAAAAAAAAAAATTTTTTTTTTGGGGGGGGGGGTTAAAAAACCCCCCCAAAAAAAAAAACCCCCAAAAAAACCCCCCCCCCCTTTTTGGGCCCCAAAAAACCCGGAGGCCCTTTTGTTCAGAAAACGTGTTTCTCTTCCTCTGAAAATGCGTTTAAGGCAATAAAAATTTTATGATCCTCACAGCTAAAAAAAGGCTGAATCTTCATTTTTCACTTGTATAAGTGTCAGATGAGCCCTCTGCAGCCTATATAGACACTAATTTCATCATAAAACTTGAAACCATTAAGAAAACATTAAGTTCAGAAAATGTGTTTCTCTTGCTCTGAAAATGCGTTTAAGGCAATAAAAAGTTCTAATGATCATCACAGCTAAACAAAAGGCTGAATCTTCATGTTTTCACTTGTATAAGTGTCAGATGAGCACTCTGCAGCCTATATAGAATTTCATCATAAAACTTGAAACCATTAAGAAAACATTAAATTCAGAAAATGTGTTTCTCTTGCTCTGAAAATGCGTTTAAGGCAATAAAAATTTCATATGATCATCACAGCTAAACAAAAGGCTGAATCTTCATGTTTTCACTTGTATAAGTGTCAGATGAGCACTCTGCAGCCTAATTTCACAAAAAAAAAGTTAAAACAATGAATAAAACATTAAGTTCAGAAAATGTGTTTCTCTTGCTCTGAAAATGCGTTTAAGGCAATAAAAAGTTCATATGATCCTCACAGCTAAACAAAAGGCTGAATCTTCATGTTTTCACTTGTATAAGTGTCAGATCAGCACAATGCAGCCTATATACACACTAAATTCATTAACAAAAAGTGAAAACAATGAATAAAACATTAAGTTCAGAAAACGTGTTTCTCTTCCTCTGAAAATGCGTTTAAGGCAATAAAAAGTTCTTATGATCCTCACAGCTAAACAAAAGGCTGAATCTTCATGTTTTCACTTGTATAATTATCAGATGAGCACTCTGCAGCCTATATGGACACTACTTTCATCATAAAACTTGAAACCATTAAGAAAACATTAAATTCAGAAAATGTGTTTCTCTTGCTCTGAAAATGCGTTTTAAGGCATTAAAAGTTCATATGATCCTCACAGCTAAACAAAAGGCTGAATCTTCATGTTTTCACTTGTATAAGTGTCAGATCAGCACACTGCAGCCTATAAACACACTAATTTCATTAAAAAAAGTGAAAACAATGAATAAAACATTAAGTTCAGAAAACGTGTTTCTCTTCCTCTGAAAATGCGTTTAAGGCAATAAAAAGTTCTTATGATCCTCACAGCTAAACAAAAGGCTGAATCTTCATGTTTTCACTTGTATAAGTGTCAGATGAGCACTCTGCAGCCTATATGGACACTAATTTCATCATAAAACTTGAAACCATTAAGAAAACATTAAGTTCAGAAAATGTGTTTCTCTTGCTCTGAAAATGCGTTTAAGGCAATAAAAATTTCATATGATCATCACAGCTAAACAAAAGGCTGAATCTTCATGTTTTCACTTGTATAAGTGTCAGATGAGCACTCTGCAGCCTAATTTCACAAAAAAAAAGTTAAAACAATGAATAAAACATTAAATTCAGAAAATGTGTTTCTCTTGCTCTGAAAATGCGTTTAAGGCAATAAAAAGTTCATATGATCCTCACAGCTAAACAAAAGGCTGAATCTTCATGTTTTCACTTGTATAAGTGTCAGATCAGCACACTGCAGCCTATATACACACTAATTTCATTAAAAAAAAGTGAAAACAATGAATAAAACATTAAGTTCAGAAAACGTGTTTCTCTTCCTCTGAAAATGCGTTTAAGGCAATAAAAAGTTCTTATGATCCTCACAGCTAAACAAAAGGCTGAATCTTCATGTTTTCACTTGTATAAGTGTCAGATGAGCACTCTGCAGCCTATATAGACACTAATTTCATCATAAAACTTGAAACCATTAAGAAAACATTAAGTTCAGAAAATGTGTTTCTCTTGCTCTGAAAATGCGTTTAAGGCAATAAAAATTTCATATGATCATCACAGCTAAACAAAAGGCTGAATCTTCATGTTTTCACTTGTATAAGTGTTAGATGAGCAGTCTGCAGCCTAATTTCACAAAAAAAGTTAAAACAATGAATAAAACATTAAGTTCAGAAAATGTGTTTCTCTTGCTCTGAAAATGCGTTTAAGGCAATAAAAAGTTCATATGATCCTCACAGCTAAACAAAAGGCTGAATCTTCATGTTTTCACTTGTATAAGTGTCAGATCAGCACACTGCAGCCTATATACACACTAATTTCATTAACAAAAAGTGAAAACAATGAATAAAACATTAAGTTCAGAAAACGTGTTTCTCTTCCTCTGAAAATGCGTTTAAGGCAATAAAAAGTTCATATGATCCTCACAGCTAAACAAAAGGCTGAATCTTCATGTTTTCACTTGTATAAGTGTCAGATGAGCACTCTGCAGCCTATATGGACACTAATTTCATCATAAAACTTGAAACCATTAAGAAAACATTAAGTTCAGAAAATGTGTTTCTCTTGCTCTGAAAATGCATTGAAGGTAATAAAAATTTCATATGATCATCACAGCTAAACAAAAGGCTGAATCTTCATGTTTTTAATTGTATAAGTGTCACATTAGCACTCTCCAGCCTATATAGACACTAATTTCATCATAAAACTTAAACCATGAGGAAAACATTAAGTTCAGAAAACGTGTTTCTCTTCCTCTGAAAATGCGTTTAAGGTAATAAAAATTTCATATGATCATCACAGCTAAACAAAAGGCTGAATCTTCATGTTTTTAATTGTATAAGTGTCAATTCAGCACACTGCACCCTATTCACACACTAATTTCATCAAAAAAGTTGAAACCATTAAGAAAACATTAAGTTCAGAAAATGTGTTTCTCTTGCTCTGAAAATGGGTTTAAGGCAATAAAAAGTTCATATGATCCTCACAGCTAAACAAAAGGCTGAATCTTCATGTTTTCACTTGTATAAGTGTCAGATGAGCACTCTGCAGCCTACATAGACACCAATTTCATCATAAAATTTAAAACCACGAAGAAAACATTAAGTTCAGAAAACGTGTTTCTCTTGCTCTAAAAATGCGTTTAAGGCAATAAAAAAGTTCATATGATCCTCACAGCTAAACAAAAGGCGGAATCTTCATGTTTTCACTTGTATAAATGTCAGATTAGACCTCTGCAGCCTAAATAGACACTAACTTCATTATAAAATTTAAAACCATGAATAAAACATTAAATTCAGAAAACGTGTTTCTCTTGGTCTGAAAATGTGTTTAAGGCAATAAAATGTTCACATGATCATAACAGCTAAACAGAAGGCTATATATGGCTAAGGCTAAATATGTTTTTACTTGTATAAGTGTCATATTAGCACTCTGCGGCCTAAATACACACAAATTTCATTAAAAAAACATAAAACCATGAAGAAAACATTTACTTCAGAAAACGTGTTTCTCTTGCTCTGAAAATGCGTTTAAGGCAATACAAAGTTCATATGACCCCCAGAGCTAAACAAAAGGCTTAATCTTCATGTTTTCACTTGTATAGGTGTCAGGTTAGCACTGTGCAGCCTATTTAAACACTAATTTAATCAAATAACTTAAAACCATAAAGAAAACATTAAATTCAGAAAACGTGTTTCTCTTGCTCTGAAAATGTGTTTAAGGCAATAAACAGCTCATATGATCCTCACAGCTAAACAAAAGGCTGAATCTTCGTGTTTTTACTTGTATAGGTGTCAAATTAGCCCTCTGCAGCCGAAATATACATCCTAAAAGTTAAAACAATGCAGAAACCATTTTGTTCAGCAAACGTGTTTCTCTTGCTCTGAAAATGCGTTTAAGGCAACAAAAAGCTCAGATGATCCTCACAGCAAACCAAAAGGCTGAATCTTCATGTTTTGACTTGTATAAGTGTCAAATTAGCCCTCTTCAGCCTCAATAGATACATTATAAAAATTAAAACAATGCAGAAACTATTTTGTTTAGAAAACGTGTTTCTCTTGCTCTGAAAATGCGTTTTAGGCAATAAAAAGTTCACATGATCATCACAGCTAAACGGAAGGCTATATCTTCATGTTTTTATTCGTATAAGTGTCAGATTAGCACTCTGCAGCCTAAATTGACACTAACTTCATCATAAAACTTAAAACCATGAAGAAAACATTAAATTCAGAAAACGTGTTTCTCTTGCTCTGAAAATGCGTTTAAGGCAATAAAAAGCTCATATGATCCTCACAGCTAAACAAAAGGCTGAATCTTCATGTTTTGACTTGTATACGTGTCAAATTAGCCATCTGCGGCCTAAATAGATACATCATAAAAATTAAAACAATGCAGAAACTATTTTGTTCAGAAAACGTGTTTCTATTGCTCTGAAAATGATGATAGGTTCCTGACAAGTACACGATCCCCTGGCTGGAGTGCAATGCCTTTAACACCACGGTCATAGTATTTCTTCCTTTTTTCAGAGCTGTTTTGACTGTTCTCGGAGGCAATTCTGTAAGCATCTTGCATTCGACAGGCCTACTTACGTGCATATTCCTGTCGGCTTTTTACTTCTTGGTCAGCTGTCAGACCAAAAACTAAGTCGATGGGCAACCGGGGAGACCTTCCATAGAGGAGGAAGAACAGTGAATAGCCAGTGGACTCATGTCTTGTACAGTTCTACGCATGAACTACATGAGGCAAATAGTCTTTCCAATCAGCTTTCCTTTATTCTTGGAGAGTGCGTAGCATCTGTAACAGTGTCCTATTGAGACGTTCTACAGGGTTGCTCTGCGGATGGTATGGAGTGGTTCGGGAATGCGCAATGCCAGACAACTGTTGAAGCCGCTGGAATAGACTGTTTTCAAACTCCCGACCTTGATCATGATGTAGTCTCTCTGGATAAGAGAACTGTGGAATAAAATCACTAAAGATTTTCTCAGCAGCAACCTTGCCTGACTTATTCTTAGTCGGGTAGGCTTGTGCGAAACGAGTAAAGTGGTCTACCAGGACTAGAATATACTCATAGCCTCCTTTACTTGGCTCAACTGGGAGATAATCAACAGAAATGATCTCAAATGGGGCACTAGTAGTGACTAGGTGCTTTTTCCGGAATGGTGGGTCGTTTCTGTTTAATGCAGGAACACATGGAGAATTACGTAGTTTTGTATTTCGTGCTGCATAAAAGGCCAATAGAACCTCTGCCTTGCAAGGTTGATCACCTTGTCAGCTCCAACTTGACCCATGTCGTCATGCAGGTGTTTGAGCACCGTCGACTTCAGCTTACTAGGGAGAACGAGCTGCTTCCATTTCCCCCCTGTCTGTATAAAATTCCCTTGTCCAGTTTCAGTCTATTCCATTCGTGTACTAGTCTCCTTGCCTCTGGTCCCATTTGTCTTTTATCTTTGTCATTGGGCTTCCATCCCTTCCTCTTCAGTGTCATTACCTCATAGATTGACGCATCCTCTTCCTGAGCAGCTCTGATATCATCTGGAGTGATAACGGGGTCTGTCACCGGAAGAAAATCCTCACCATCAGAGGTGAGTTGCAACAGAGCCATCCATGGCACATCCTTCTCAGCCACAGCCTTGTCCCCCTGCCATATGGTGGAAACCACGTCTGGGGGCAAAGTTTCAGTGTACTCCTCTGTGTGCTTAACTGGATAACGCGACAGTGTGTCGGCATCAGCATTCGCCGTGCCTGGCCTGTACTTTATTGTGAAGTGGAAATCCGCCAATTTACCCACCCAGCGATGTCCGGCAGCATTGAGTTTGGTCGTGCTTAGGTCGTACGCGAGTGGGTTATTGTCCGTGTACACAGTGAATGTGGGTGCATAGGAGAGATAATCTCGAAATTTGTCGCAGATTGCCCACTTCAACGCCAGAAACTCAAGCTTTCCCGAATGGAGATGATAATTTTTCTCTGAAGGTGAGAGTGTTCTGGATCCATAAGCAACAACGCGAAGTTTATCTCCCTGCTGCTGATAAAGCCCAGCCCCCAGATCTTCATTGGATGCGTCCGTATTTGACACAAAGGGAAGATTAAAGTCTGGGTAGGCTAAAATAGGTGGACCGGTCAATATATCTACCAGGTGGGAGACACAGCACTGTGTTCGGCGCCCCACTGGACAGGGTTACCATACGGAAGCTGGCCTAACTTGGTGACTTTCCTTTGGCGTGCAGCGGTGTTGTGAACTGGCCTCTGGTCAGGCTGAGTGGCCCCCTCTTACCAGTTTAAACAGCGGCCGTGCAATCCAGTCAAAGTCCTGTACGAAGGATCTATAGTAGCCCAAGAACCCCAATGGAGCTCTGACTTCCCCCACATTGCGTGGTTTCTCTCTTTTAACTGCAAAACGGCTTCCAGGTCTTTAGGGTCTATGCGGACACCATCACTTGACACGAGACGACCCAAGTACCTCACTTGTCGTTTGAACAGTTCACATGTATTCGGACGTAGCTTTATGCCATGCTCCCGCAGCCGGTGAGCACTTTCCTCAGGTCCTCTACGTGTTCATTAAATATTTAGAAAAGCAGAGCACGTCATCCAGATAAGGAGAGCAGCATTCGTCCCTCAGGCCATCAAGAACGTCCTCCATACATCTTTGAAAGGCTGCTGGCGCATTAGTTAGGCCAAACGGGAGGCGGAGCCACTCGTACAGCCCCCAAGGGGTGCTGAAAGCCGTTAGATGCCTGGAATTGTCATCAACAAAGCCCTGGTGGTAAGCGCTGCCTTGGTCGAGTATTGAGAACCAAGAGTAGCCCCCCAGGTTATCTAGCAGATTTTGAATGCGTGGGAGTGGGTGCTGATCGGGGACGGTTTTGCGACTTAGCGCCCTAAAGTCAACGCACAGGCGCAAGCTTTTGTCTTTTTTCTAACACAGACGACAGGAGATGAGTATGCTGAAGTGGATTTTATTATCCAACCATGGTGAAGTAGGTTTTGCACTTAGTCTTTGACCTGTTGGTAAAGGGGTTTTGGAATGGCATTGTAACGCTTTTGCACCGGCGTGTTGTCAGTGAGTTGGATTTTGAGTTGCAGGTTTGGAATGCATTCATATCAGCATCACCTCTTGCAAAAACATCTGACTCTTCATACAACATGTCTCTGGCAATCCCCTGTTCTTCCTCTTTGAGATGTGACAAGTCAACCAGAGGATGCCACTTGTCTGTGGTCAGAGCCGAGCAGATTTGAACGGTGGGACTGTTTAGCGGCTTTCGATTGTCGGAGCACTCCTTAAAGGGCATGACCCCAGTAACTTCCTCAATCGAGGCCAGAATACTTCTCTGTGAAAGATGAATGTCATGTTTACTAACATTCTGAATGGAAATTTTTACAATTTTTGTCGGCCCACTGGGTACATGTACTAACGAAGAGAACGGCTCTAGCCCCTCACGGCAGTTGTTCTCTATACTGGGCTCAAATAGCATTGTTCCCCCCTTGGGCCATGCTCTGACTCTGCACTTCACCTCCCATATCTTGCCCGCAGGAATAATGAGTTCCTTCTTCCCAACAGACACAGGGTACTGGAGGAATGTCTCATTAGGGCCCAATTTCTGAAGAACAGAAATCAAGGTCTCTACTGTGCGTTCGCTGACACTCGTGGCTTCTTTCAGTATGGCTACAATGTCCACCTGTTCATTGTTCTCTTTGATCATTTCTGCAATCACATTGCTTCCTACAAGAAGACAGTTAACACAACTCGTACTGATTAGTATGAACTTGCATGTCAGCATGTCCAATATTTCCACTCCGTATCTGCAACCCAACATTAGCCCATCCATCAAAGGGAACCGCTGTGCCATTCGCTGCAAATACCTCAAACGGTTGGTCAGGGAATAGGGATGAAAGTGGATGAATGGTTACGTTGGGCAGTTCTTCCTCTACCCATGCCCTACTCACCACAGTCACTTGAGACCCTGAGTCAAACAGCATTTGGAGTCGGACCCCATTGAGTGCATAGGAGACCATACATCGCTTGCCAATTACTTGTGCTACACGTTTTTTTTTATGTTGACTGACACTGGGTCGTCAAACTTATGGATGTTACTGGTTCAACCGAGTTGATTTGTACTGGAGGCTTGTCATTGGCATTGATCACTGGAAGCCTCACTCCAGTGACCTTACCTCGTTTCCCGGTGCTTTTCTTCGCAGACAGCCCACAGCTCTATGTCCTTCCTGACCACAAATGAAAAAGTGAGGGCAGCTCTTAATGTTCTTTCGCACACAGGCCTGACACCTGCCCCTTGATAGAGTGTTTATGCACATTAGTAAAAATTTCTGTGGTATCTGCAGATGGGAAAAGTGACATTGTTTACCGATTTCCAAACCAATACAAATTTTAGATGAGGGACTAACTCCATACAAGGTCACTATGGTCTTGAGTGGAGAGTGTCCAATAAATTTGTTGGGGAGAGACCTGTTGCAACAATTGCAAATAGCTTTAATACCAACAGAAGAAGGGTATAAACCCAAAAAAGTGAATTTTCTGGAGTCCTTCGTAGTTGACGCTATGGGGGACCCAGTAAAGGTCGATTCACTAGAATTGTGACTGATGGCCACTTTAGGGGCGGAGGACTTTCCAGACGTCCCTGCCACCCTTTGGACATTGGGAAAAACTGATGTGGGCTTACTTAAAACAGCAAAACCAGTTGAAGTATTGCCTAAAACGACTTATCGACCAAGACTTAAACAATATCCATTAAAACAGGATGCTATTATTGGCATCACCCCTGTAATACGGGATATGGTGAAAGCTGGTATTTTGATTGAAGACCCAACTTGTGAATGTAATACACCGATATTTCCTGTTAAAAAAGTGGAATCTGGAGTTTGGAGAATGGTGCATGATTTACGACAGATAAATAAATCCATACAATCACGTGCTCCGTGTGTGCCAGACCCGCACACATTATTGAACAGTTTAAAACCTGACAAAAAATGGTTTACAGTGATTGATTTGAGCAATGCCTTTTTCTCCATTCCATTACACAAAAATTCACGTCATTGGTTCGGATTTACATTTAATGGGAAAAAATATACATATACAAGATTACCACAAGGGTTTACAGATAGTCCTACAATTTTTTCACAGGAAATGTCTTCGTGTATTGCTGATTTTAAACATCCTGAATCTTCTCAGATTCTTTTGTATGTTGACGACATCTTAATTGCTTCACCGACTGAAGATGAGAACAAGACTGTATCAATAGCTTTGTTCCAATATTTAGCGAATACAGGTAACAAAGCTTCTTTGGATAAATTGCAGTTTTGCCAAGAAGAAGTTGTTTTCTTAGGACATCTTTTGTCAAGAAAGGGAAGAGAGTTGACAACTAAGAGAAAACAGACAATTTTGTGTATGTTCAGTCCAGTCAGCCTGTGTACTGCCGCAGTCTGCCCTGTTGTCTCCACAGGAGCAGACACTGCTTCGGCCCGGAGACCACGTGCTGATCAAGGAAATTAAGAGGAAGTCCTGGTCGGCACCAAAGTGGGAGGGGCCATTCACCGTGCTGATAACCACGCCAACTGCCATCAAGATCGCCGAGAGGTCCACCTGGGTGCATCAAAGCCACTGCAAAATCGTTCACCAACCAGATCCCGAGCAGGTGGAAGAGAGACGGATCCAAACTACTCAATAGCCATGGGTTTGGTCCACCTCATCTTGCTGTATGAATTAGTGGAGGCAATCCAGATGACGCACGTAAAGAATCCCATTCCATCAGCCTGCCAAACTCCACCATTGCAACCAACTATGGCAGAAAAGTGCCCAAGCTTGACACATCCTGTAGCCTACATCCTGTAGCCTGCTTTCCACTCGAAGCTGCAGGAATTGTGTCATTTCCTCTTAGCATCCTCGTGAATGAAGAACGACAAGATGGTAGCAATTATCCCCAACAGTTCGGGTGGTGCTCCTCCTGAACATGCCGGCTTATCCTCCGGTATGGGCGAGCAGGTGGTGAAGTACACAGATGTAGCTGCTCTGTTTCCACGGAGGGAGTTCAAAATTTATGGTGGTCAGATTTCTGACAGCGGGTCTGAACTGTCATACCGTAGCCTGTGTAGACAAATGGATGAGGGACTACAAGAAGGGTTTAGCGAGTCTGAGGTTATTCTGAGGTGTCCGCACTGTGTCGAAGATAACTAAACCTGGGACATTCCGAGACATGCTAAGTGATACAGAGGGTCTTACAATGTCACAGTTAAAAACAATTTTACGATCACATATCAGAGATAAGAGCAGCTCTGAGCTCTTCAATGAGCTCAGTACCGCTCAGCAGCGAGACAGTGAGTTTCCACAGCAATTTTTATATAGACTGATGGGTTTGAAGCAGAGAATTATGTTTGAGTCCCAACAACCAGGTGCAGATTTTGGTTACGATCAAAAACTTGTCCAAGGTACATGTCTGCACACACTATATCAAGGACTAAAGGAGAAGAATTATCATGTCAGATGTGATCTCAAACCATTACTTACCGATTTACAGTTTCGTGATGATGTCCTGTTAGAACAACTTACAAAGTCCACAAGTGAAGAGGCTGAGAGGGTGAAACGCCTCGGTACTGTGACCAAAAATTGATCTGTGAATGTCCATGCTGCTCAAACTAATCAACCTGACCAGATTAACCAGACCAAAGTTGACTCTGAATTTCAGGCTAACCGTGCTGCCATTCTCGAGCTGACTGCACAAGTGACCGTGGTAGCGGGTAAGAAGGCAGCAGACAAGCACAAGAAAAAAGTCGCCGTCAGACGCAGCATATCTGTACCGGACCTCAGTCTCAAAGCGGACGAATCTCTTCTTCCGAAGACCCCCATACCCAAAACGTCCGAGTCTACGTTTTTTGGATTGAGCGATAGCGATTCCGTTGCGAGCGGCTCCATCCCAGACGGCCCGACTTCATTTGACAGGAGCAAAGAGCCTTTGTTAAACTTGGACACTTGTCGGTGCCACGATCAGTTTTTATTTTTATTTTTATCTCTACTATGCACCCACATTCACTGTGTACACGGACAATAAACCCCAAACACTTACCAAACACTTTGTCCAAGTGTCCTACAGAATCGGCACCTCAGGTAGATACATGTCCGTCCCTGACTCGATCCTCAACGCGACCCCAGATACAAACGAATGAGACTAGGGGCAGGTGTCAGGTCTGTGTGCGAAAGACCATTAAGAGCTGCCCTCACTGTTTCATTTGTGGTCAGGAAGGACATAGAGCTGTGGGCTGTCTGAGAAGAAAGGCACGGGAAACGGGGGTAAGGTCTAGGTCATGGAGTGAGGCTTCCAGTGATTAATGCCAATGACAAGCCTCCAGTACAAATCAATTCGGTTGAACCAGTAACAGCCATAAGTCTGACGACGCAGTGTCAGTCAACATCAAAAAAACATGTAGCACAAGTAATTGGCAAGCAATGTATTGTCTCCTGTGCACTCAATGGGGTCCCCACTCCGAATCCTGCTTGACTCAGGGTCTCAAGTGACCGTGGTGAGTAGGCCGTGGGTAGAGAAGCATTGCCCAACGTAACCATTCAGCCACTTTCATCCCTATTCCCGGACCAACCATTTGAGGTATCTGCAGCGAATGGCACAGCGGTTCCCTTTGATGGATGGGCTAATGTTGGGTTGCAGATACGGAGTGGAAACCATGGACATGCTGACATACAAGTTCCCATACTAATCATCACGATTTATGTTAACTGTCCTCTCTTAGGAAGCAATGTGATTGCAGAAATGATCAAAGAGACCAATGAACAGGTGGACATTGTACCCATACTGAAATAAGCCACGAGTGTCAGCGAACGCACAGTAGAGACCTTGATTTCTGTTCTTCAGAAATTGGGCTCTAATGAGACATTCCTCCAGTACCCTGTGTCTGTTGGGAAGAAGGGACTCATTATTCCTGCGGGCAAGTTATGGGAGGTGAAGTGCAGAGTCAGAGCATGGCCCAAGGGGGGAACAATGCTATTTGAGCCCAGTATAGAGAACAACTGCCCTGAGGGGCTAGAGCCGTTCTCTTCGTTAGTACATACCCAGTGGCCCAACAAAAATTGTAAAAATTCCCATTCAGAATGTTAGTAAACATGACATTCATCTTTCACAGAGAACTATTCTGGGCTCGATTGAGGAAGTTACTGGGGTCATGCCCTTTAAGGAGTGCTCCTACAATCCAAAGCCGCTCTAAACAGTCCCACCGTTCAAATCTGCTCGGCTCTGACCACAGACAAGTGGCATCCTACGGTTGACTTGTCACATCTCAAAGAGGAAGAACAGGGGATTGCCAGAGACATGTTGTATGAATAGTCAGATGTCTTTGCAAGAGGTGATGCTGATATAGGTTGCATTCCAAACCTGCAACTCAAGATCCAACTAACTGACAACACGGCGGTGCAAAAGCGTTACAATGCCATTCCAAAACCCCTTTATCAAAGACTATGTGCAAAACCTACTTCACCATGGTTGGATAAGAAAATCCACTTCAGCATACTCATCTCCTGTCGTCTGTGTTAGAAAAAAAAGACAAAAGCTTGCGCCTGTGCGTTGACTTTAGGGAGCTAAATCGCAAAACTGTCCCCGATCGTCACCCACTCCCACGCATTCAAGATCTGCTAGATAACCTGGGGCTACTCTTGGTTCTCAATACTCGACCAAGGCAGCGCTTACCACCAGGGCTTTGTTGATGACAGTTCCAGGCATCTAACGGCTTTCAGCACCCTTGGGGGCTGTACGAGTGGCTCCACTTCACGTTTGGCCTAACTAATGCGCCAGCAGCCTTTCAAAGATGTATGGAGGACGTTCTTGATGGCCACGAATGCTGCTCTCCTTATCAGGATGATGTGCTCTGCTTTTCTAAATTATTTCATGAACACGTAGAGGACCTGAGGAAAGTGCTTCACCGCCTGCGGGAGCATGGCATAAAGCTACGTCCGAATACATGTGAACTGTTCAAACGACAAGTGAGGTACTTGGGTTGTCTCGTGTCAAGTGATGGTGTCCGCATAGACCCTAAAGACCAGGAAGCCGTTTTGCAGTTAAAAGAGAGAGAACCACGCAATGTGGGGGAAGTCAGAGCTCTATTGGGGTTCTTGGGCTACGATAGATCCTTCGTACAGGACTTTGCCAGGATTGCACGGCCGCTGTTTAAACTGGTAGAGGGGGCCACTCAGCCTGACCAGAGGCCAGTTCACAACACCGCTGCACGCCAAAGGAAAGTCACCAAGTTAGGCCAGCTTCCCTCTGCTAATCCTGTCCAGTGGGGCCCCGAACACAGTGCTGTGGTCTCCCGCCTGGTAGATATATTGACCTGTCCACCTATTTTAGCCTACCCAGACTTTAATCTGCCCTTTGTGTTAAATACGGACGCATCCAATGAAGGTCTGGGGGCTGTTCTTTAGCAGCAGCAGGAAGATAAACTTCGCGTTGTTGATTCCAGAACACGCTCACCTTCAGAGAAAAATTATCATCTCCATTCTGGAAAGCTTGAGTTTCTGGCGTTGAAGTGGGCAATCTGCAACAAATTTCGAGATTATCTCTACTATGCACCCACATTCACTGTGTACACGGACAATAACCCCCTCGCATACGTCCTAAGCACGGCCAAACTCAATGCTGCCGGACATCGCTGGGTGGGTAAATTGGCGGATTTTCACTTTACAATAAAGTACAGGCCAGACAAGGCGAATGCTAATGCCGACACACTGTCGCGTTATCCAGTTAAGCACACAGAGGAGTACACTGAAACTTTGCCCCCAGACGTGGTTTCCACCATATGGCAGGGGGACAAGGCTGTGGTTGAGGAGGATGTGCCATGGATGGCTGCTGTGTTGCAACTCACCTCTGATGATGAGGATTTTCTTCCGGTGACAGTCCCCGTTATCACTCCAGATGATATCAGAGCTGCTCAGGAAGAGGATGCGTCAATCACTGAGGTAATGACTGAAGAGGAGGGGATGGAACCCCAATGACAAAGATAAAAGACAAATGGGACCAGAGGCGGGGAGACTAGTACATGAATGGAATAGACTGAAACTTGACAAGGGAATTTTATACAGACAGGCGGCGAAATGGAAACAGCTCGTTCTCCCTAGTAAGCTGAAGTCGACGGTGCTCAAACACCTGCATGATGACATGGGTCATGTTGGAGCTGACAAGGTGATCAACCTTGCAAGGCAGAGGTTCTATTTGCCATTTATGCAGCACGAAATAGAAAACTACGTAATTCGCCAGTGTTCCTGCATTAAACAGAAACGACCCACCATTCAAGCACCCATGGGCAACATCACTACTAGTGCCCCATTTGAGCTCATTTCTATTGATTATCTCCATCTTGAGCCAAGTAAAGGAGGATATGAGTATATTCTAGTCCTGGTAGACCACTTTACTCGTTTAGCACAAGCCTACCCGACTAAGAATAAGTCAGGCAAGGTTGCTGCTGACAAAATCTTTAGTGATTTTATTCCACGGTTCTCTTATCCTGAGAGACTACATCATAATCAAGGTCGGGAGTTTGAAAACAGTCTATTCCAGCGGCTTCAACAGTTGTCTGGCATTGCACATTCCCGAACCACTCCATACCATCCGCAGAGCAACCCTGTAGAACGTCTCAATAGAACACTGTTACAGATGCTACGACTCTCCAAGAATAAAGGAAAGCTGAGTGGAAAGACTATTTGCCTCATGTAGTTCATGCGTACAACTGTACAAGACATGAGTCCACTGGCTATTCACCGTTCTTCCTCCTCTATGGAAGGTCTCCCCGGTTGCCCATCGACTTAGTTTTTGGTCTGACAGCTGACCAAGAAGTAAAAAGCCGACAGGAATATGCACGTTAGTGGGCTGTCGAATGCAAGATGCTTACAGAATTGCCTCCGAGAACAGTCAAAACAGCTCTGAAAAAAAGGAAGAAATACTATGACCGTGGTGTTAAAGGCATTGCACTCCAGCCAGGAGATTGTGTACTTGTCAGGAACATATCATCATTTTCAGAGGCAAGAGAAACACGTTTTCTGAACAAAATAGTTTCGCCTTGTTTTAATTTTTATGATGTATCTATTTAGGTGCAGAGGGGCTAATGTGGACACGTATACAAGTCAAAACATGAAGATTCGCCTTTTGTTTAGCTGTGAGGATCATATGAGCTTTTTATTGCCTAAACGCATTTCAGAGCAAGAGAAACACGTTTTCGAATTTAATGTTTTCTTCATGGTTTGAAGTTTTTTGATGAAATTAGTGTCTAAATAGGCTGCACAGTGCTAATCTGACATTTATACAAGTGAAAACATTAAGATTTAGGCTTCTGTTTAGCTGTGATGATCATGCGAACTTTTTATTGCCTTAAACGCATTTTCAGAGAAAGAGAAACACCTTTTCTGAACAAAATGTTTTCTGCATTGTTTTAACTTTTATGATGAATCTATTTAAGGTGCAGAGGGCTAATCTTACATTCATACAAGTGAAAAACATGAAGATTTACCCTTTTGTTTCGCTGTGAGGATCATATCAACTTTTTATTGCCTTAAACGCATTTTCAGAGCAAGAGAAACACGTTTTCTGAACTTAATGTTTTCTTCATGGTTTGAAGTTTTATGATGAAATTAGTGTCTAAATAGGCTGGCTGCACAGTGTTAATGTGACATTTATACAAGTTAAGCCTTTTGTTTACCTATGGGATCATATGAAGTTTTTATTGCCTGTCCTTGAGAGTTTTGAAATGAAATGGATTATTATTTTTATTAAACGCATTTTCAGAGCAAGAGAAACACGTTTTTGAAGTAATGTTTTCTTCATGGTTTTATGTTTTATAATGAAATTTGTGTGTATTTAGGCTGCAGAGTGCCAATGTTGCGCTCTCCACTATGGTAAAGGAGATACGGTGTTGTGGGATCCAGAAAAAAAAACCACAAGACAAGCAGTGCGACACGTCTTGACTCAACAGTGGTTTACTTCGAATGCCCAGATGTAATGCAAACGTATGCGCACAACAATTTCCTGTCCAACGATCTAAATCGGTCCGACACGAAACACTTACCGAAGCAGGCGTTCCTTGTTTAAAATAAACATTTTCGATATATATCATTTGTAAAACAATATAACTACGCGAATGTAACCAAAATACGAAATAAGATACTTTACAACCTGTCACATACTCCCCTTAAAATAGATGTTGTCCCCAACATGTACTAGTAAATTTATGCGCTGGACGACATGCCCAAAACAATTACGCATGGTATTATGAACTGCATCCAAATATGAACTATAAAATGAACAGTTTACAGACTGGAACTCTTTTCATACATTCTGTTTACATTATAACAATCAACAGTTCACAGACTGGAACTCTTTTCATACATTCCGTTTTAATTATACACATCAGGGCTCATCGGGGTCTTCTTGTTTCCATCTCACTGTGCTATCAAACAGAAGTGTCGATTAACCATCTCTGTCGTACTCCGTGGCATAATAGGGGTGTGCACGATACATCCAAGGCATTGTCTGTTCACCATAACGTGGTACTATCCCTACATTGTAACAAAATGGCGAACCATACGTGAATACCTTGGGTCTCCTGTGTTCTCGTCGTGGCAGTTGATTTCCCCCATATCAGAATTACTGGGGGTGGCTGGGGAAAAGGGGGACACACCATCCCAGGTGGATATTTCCGGACCAATGTTCCCTCCTGAGGTTGGTCAACTTCACAGCTCCCGGCTCTGTCCCCGGCAGTTCATTCCCCAGTTGATTGTCAACATGGTGGGTTGTCTCCACGAAGCTCACGTCCCGCAGTTCTGGTGTGAGTCTGGTCGGGTGCTCTTGCGATGCAACACTGGATAATACTCATCCTCCTCATCATCCTCATCTGGATCCATCTCTGGATCTTGTTTGGTCGTTGCCGAGTGGACTTTTTCTTGGACTGTGGCTGTCGTGAAGTCTCTAATGGCAAATGATCACATGGCAGCGAGAGATTGCGGTGGATTATCCTATATCTGCCCTTTCCCCTCTCAGGTTTCAGCTCATAACTGGAAGGTCTTTGCTGACTTGACGAACCACTGTCTGAACAACATCCTCCCAGTGGTTTCTCAGTTTGCCTGGACCTCCGCGTGGGGTTAAGTTTCGAACTAGAACACGATCACCGGGCAACAGAATAGAATACTTTAGTTTACTGTCATATAGTCTTAGTCCTGGCAGCAGCTTTGTTGTTATTTTCTTGCGTGATCACATACGCTTCCATACCCTGTTACACTTCTTCACATAGTCCTTCTGGTTGGTGTCACCCTGGTTAGAGTCTGGATTCAAACTAAAACATATCAACTGGTAAACGTGGTGAACGTCCATAAAGTAAGTAAAAAGGTGAAAATCCTGTCACCTCACTTTTGGTACAGTTGTAAGCATAAACTAGTTTGTTTAGTAAGTTTTTCCAGTTACTCTTTTGTTTCTTTGTCAGTGTCTTTAACATCTGGATCAGTGTTCGATTAAATTGTTCAACCTGTCCATTTCCCTGTGGGTGGTAGTTGTCCTTGAACCCGCAACCCCACAATATTCCTTCAGTTGAGCAAAAAGTTGATTTTCAAATTCACCACGCTGATCATTGTGAATCCGAAGAAGGAACCCAAGCGTTAAAGCATAGTCATTAAAGATTTTGTTTGCCGCTGTTTTGCCAGATATGACGTTGTAGCAGATATTCACATATGAACACTTGGGTCATCCATCATTCAGCCCTGAAGACTGGGCAAATGTCTTGTTTCTTGCATGCCTTACCCCACGACTCATTATCTAGTGCGACCTGAACCCTATTACCTACCCAACCCGACAGTATAGACTTATTAGACAGCAGACTTGCATTCGAATGTGACTGAACCACCCTACGGAGACCCGACAGATGACTGTGCCTCTACTGGTACTTGACTACTTGTTGTTGGTATAGTCAAGATGTTGGGGACATCTTTTTAAGCAGGGAGAGTGTAGGGGGTTAGAAATTACCTCCGTTACTGTATGTTATTCGATTTGATCTACCAAGTCAGGAAGAGGGCGCTACGCGCCTGTGGATGGAACAGAGGAAGACGATGTAGGCTAAGCTAACGCAATGCTCATTTCGTCATAAATGCCGCTGTGTGAAGCTGATTAACACGGTTGTCTCGTGTCGTCTTTTCCTCGTCGTTCACAGGTATTCAATTAATAAGTGTTAGACATCCTCAAGATGTTAAAGTAATGGGGGACTTGGTGGGCGATGCTATATATGAAACCTTGTTTTGTGGCTTTGATGAATTTGGATTTTTGGATGTCAATTGTAGTTCCCAGTACAACACACACGAGCGTGCAGACGTGCATAAGCATGTGCGAATGTGGAGCTTGTAAGGGATCGTTTTTACTGGCCCTTTATGCAAAAAGAAATGGAGGATTATGTACTGAGAGTGTGTGTTTGTGTGCCTAAAACACAAAAGCCCAACCGTGAGGCCAGAGCCCCTCTCACTAACTAATATGGTGACTACTCAGCCTTTTGAACTTGTCCTTGTTGACTTTTTGCATCTTGACAAATGTAAGGGTGGTTATGAATACGTGCTTGTGCTAATAGACCATTTTACACGTTTTGCTCAAGTTTATGTGTAACGGCCTCAGGCCTAGGGGATACCTGGGTCGGTCCAAAGGCGTCACAGGCAGGGAGCACTCTGAACGACGAGGAAAAGACGACACGAGACAACCGTGTTAATCAGCTTCACACAGTGGCATTAATGACGAACTCATTTACTCATCAAAACATCAATTCAGCAATTTCAATATCAGAATACATTCATGTGTAGATCTATACATTCAACATCTATACATTGTATATATCCTCCACATTCGCACATACTTATGCACTTTTGCACGCTCGTGTGTGTTGTACTGGGAACTACAATTGACATCCAAAAATCAAAATTCATCAAAGACACAAAACATTCATCAAAGCCACAAAAGAAGGTTCTACATATAGCATCGCCCAACAAGTCCCCAATTACTTTAACATCTTGAGGATGTCTAACACTTATTATTTTGAATACCTGTGAACGACGAGGAAAAGACGACACGAGACAACCGTGTTAATCAGCTTCTCACAGCGGCATTTATGACTAACTGCGCATGCGTGAGCTGAGCCTACATCGTCTTCTCTGTTCCATTCACAGGCGCGTAGCGCCCTCTCCTGACTTGGTAGTCTAACCGAATAACATACAGTAACGGAGGTCGTTTCTAACCCCCTACACTCTCCCCTGCTTTAAAAGATGTCCCCCGACATCTTGACTATACCAACAACAAGTAGTCAAGTACCAGTAGAAGCACAGTCATCTGTCTGGTCTCCCTAGGGTGGTGTCAGTCACATTCAAATGCAAGTCTGCTGTCTAATAAGTCTAGGTAGTGGTAGGGTAGTAATAGGGTTCAGGTCGCACTAGATAATGAGTCGTGGGGTAAGGCATGCAAGTATACAAGACATTTGCCACAGGTCTCCAGGGCTGGTATGATGGATGACCCAAGTGTTCATATGTGAATATTTCCCTGGGTCTTAGAGTACGAGTAGACCTTCTTGCCAGCGATTCGATTCCACTTTGTGACTCGGTGTCCGGTTCCACCAACTCCGCCGGCGCTCCTGCATCCCCCTCATTGTCATCCATTACAGGTTGTTCTGGGCTTCCCTCAGCAGGCAGGCTGTCAGCTGGTGTTGGTTTTTGTAATGATGCTGGTACGACCAATGGAAAAGCTTCCTCTAGCTGCTGCCCATCCTCTGGTTCCGTAGTTTGTGGCTGGGGGGGAATTCTGATGCCACAGTTCTGAAATTGTGCGGTTCAGGTTGAGATGCCTGATGACTGACTGTCTTCCTTGTATACACAGGGAACCGTCGGAGATTGTATGAACATCCCTCCTCTTCATCTGAATATCCAGACTCCTGCCCAACTGCTTCCTTGCTATAAAGCCTGTCTGTCTAGCTGTTTTTTTTTTTTTTTTTCACCCTACGGGGCTGTTCAACTGGCAAATCATTGACAGACAGTAGGAGATTACGGTGCAACACACGGGTTAGGTTTCAGAGTTTTCTGCCCGAACCTTGTACACTGGTCCATCTCCCACTCTTTCAGTGACCCTGTGGACTTTTTCCTCCAAGTAAGCTTGCCAGGTCCACCTCTCTCAGATAGGTTCCTGACAAATACACGATCCCCTGGATGGAGTGCCTTTAACACCACGGTCATAGTATTTCTTCATTTTTTTAGAGCTCTTTTGACTGTTCTCGGAGGCAATTCTGTAAGCATCTTGCATTCGACAGGCCCACTTACGTGCATATTCCTGTCGGCTTTTTACTTCTTCGTCAGCTGTCAGACCAAAAACTAAGTCGATGGGAAACTGGGGAGACCTTCCATAGAGGAGGAAGAACGGTGAATAGCACGTGGACTCATGTCTTGTACAGTTGTACGCATGAACTACATGAGGCAAATAGTCTTTCCACTTAGCTTTCCTTTCTTCTTGGAGAGTACGTAGCATCTGTAACAGTGTTCTATTCAGACGTTCTACAGGGATACTCTGTGGATGGTATGGGGTGGTTCGGGAATGCGCAATGCCAGACAACTGTTGAAGCCGCTGGAATAGACTGTTTTAAACTCCTGACCTTGATCATGATGTAGTCTCCCTGGATAAGAGAACCGTGGAATAAAATCACGAAAGATTTTCTCAGCAGCAACGTTGCCTGACTTATTCTTAGTCGGGTAGGCTTGTGCGAAACGAGTAAAGTGGTCTACCAGGACTAGAATATACTCATATCCTCCTTTACTTGGCTAAAGATGGAGATAATCAATAGAAATGAGCTCAAATGGGGCACTAGTAGTGATGTTGCCCATGGGTGCTTTTTTCGGAATGGTGGGTCGTCTCTGTTTAATGCAGGAACACTGGCGAATTACGCAGTTTTCTATTTCGTGCTGCATAAATGGCCAATAGAACCTCTGCCTTGCAAGGTTAATCACCTTGTCAGCTCCAACATGACCCATGTCATCATGCAGGTGTTTGAGCACACTCGACTTAAGTTTACCAGGGAGAACAAGCTGTTTCCATTTCCCCGCCTGTCTGTATAAAATTCCCTTGTCCAGTTTCAGTCTATTCCATTCGTGTACTAGTCTCCTTGCCTCTGGTCCCATTTGTCTTTTATATTTGTCATTGGGGTTCCATCCCCTCCTCTTCAGTGTCATTACCTCAGAGATTGACGCATCCTCTTCCTGAGCAGCTCTGATATCATCTGGAGTTATAGCGGGGACTGTCACGGAAGAAAATCCTCACCATCAGAGGTGAGTTGCAACACAGCCATAGCCAAGCGGAATGCAGCCTCGGTGGTCGCCGAGGCAAAAACACGGGCATGGGAAGAGTTCGGTGAGGCCATGGAAGCCGACTTCCGGACCGCTTCGAGGAAATTCTGGTCCACCATCCGGCGTCTCAGGAGGGGAAAGCAGTGCACCACTAACACTGTGTACAGTGAGGGTGGGGTGCTGCTGACTTCGACTCGAGACGTCGTGAACCGGTGGGCAGAGTACTTCGAAGACCTCCTCAACTCCACCAACACGCCTTCCTTGGAGGAAGCAGTGTCTGGGGACTCCGAGGTGGGCCCTCCGATCCTTGTGACTGAAGTCACCGAGGTGGTTAAAAAGCTCCTCGGTGGCAAGGCCCCGGGGGTGGATGAGATCCGACCGGAGTTCCGAAAGGCTCTGGATGTTGTGGGGCTGTCCTGGCTGACACGCCTCTGCAACATTGCGTGGTCATCGGGGAGAGTGCCTCTGGATTGGCAGACCGGGGTGGTGGTCCCCCTTTTTAAAAAGGGGGACCGGAGGGTGTGTTCCAACTACAGAGGGATAACACTCCTCAGCCTCCCTGGAAAGGTCTATTCAGGGGTCCTAGAGGGGCGGGTCCGTCGGAAAGTCGAGCCTCAGATTGAGGAGGAACAGTGTGGTTTTCGTCCCAGCCGCGGAACAGTGGACCAGCTCTACACCCTTAGCAGGGTCCTCGAGGGCACATGGGAATTCGCCCAACCACTCTACATGTGTTTTGTGGACTTGGAGAAAGCGTTTGACTGTGTCCCTCGTGGAGTTCTGTGGAGGGTACTTCGGGAGTATGGGGTACAGGAGCGGCTGATACGGGCCGTTCGGTCCCTATATGACCGATGTCAGAGTCTGGTTCGCATTGCCGGCAATAAGTCGGAATCGTTTCCAGTGAGGGTTGGGCTCCGCCAAGGCTGCCCTTTGTCACCGATTCTGTTCATAACCTTTATGGACAGAATTTCTAGGCGCAGCCGAAGCGTTGAAGGTTTCCGTTTTGGTAGCCTCAGTATAGCATCTCTGCTTTTTGCAGATGATGTTGTACTGTTGGGGCCTTCAAGTGGAGCTCTCCAACTCTCGCTGGAGCGTTTCGCAGCCGAATGTGAAGCGGCTGGGATGAGAATCAGCACCTCCAAATCTGAGACAATGGTTCTCAGTCGGAAAAGGGTGGAGTGCCCTCTCCGGGTCGGGGAGGAGATTTTGCCTCAAGTGGAGGAGTTTAAGTATCTGGGTGTCTTGTTCACGAGTGAGGGTGAAAGGGATTGAGAGGTCGACAGGCGGATCGGTGCGGCGTCTGCCGTGATGCGGACTTTGTACCGATCTGTCGTGGTGAAGAAGGAGCTGAGCCAAAAAGCAAAGCTCTCAATCTACCGGTCGATCTACGTCCCAACCCTCATCTATGGTCACGAGCTATGGGTTGTGTCCGAAAGAACGAGATTCCCGATGCAAGCGGCCGAAATGAGCTTTCTCCGTCGGGTGTCAGGGCTCTCCCTTAGAGATAAGGTGAGAAGCTCGGTCATCCGGGAGGGGCTCAAAGTCGAGCCGCTTCTCCTCCACAACGAGAGGAGCCAGATGAGGTGGCTCGGGCATCTGATTAGGATGCCCCCGGGACGTCTCCCTCGTGAGGTGTTCCGGGCATGCCCCACTGGCAGGAGACCCCGGGGACGACCCAGAACACGCTGGGAGGACTATGTCTCCCAGCTGGCATGGGAACGCCTCGGGATCCGCCAGGACGAGCTGGAAGAAGTGGCTGGGGAGAGGGAAGTCTGGGCTTCCCTACTGAAGCTGCTGCCCCCGCGACCCGACCCCGGATAAGCGGCAGAAGATGGATGGATGGACAATAGGTGAGGAGCTTGGACAAGAAGATTACTCACATTTCCTAATGGTGAGACAGATAGAAAGTGGGCTCAGTAAAGGCTACCAGGGGGAGGAGATCATCGATGCAGTGGTTCGTGCCATAACACCAGGTCTGCAGTTGAGAAGCTACCTCCAAGGGAAAGAAAACCTCACCCTACCTTCTTTATGAAGGATTCTCCGATCTCTCAATCAGGAGAGAGGAGCCACTGAATTGTACAAGCAGCTCTCATTGGAAGTGCAGACTAATAAAGAGTCCCCGCAGACCTTTCAACTCCGTGCAATGGATCTTCGTCATAGGATTATTTTTGCATCTGAAGAGGCCGAATCGGGTTTGAAGTATGATCCTACATTGGTCCAGAGTTTATTCCTGCACACAGTTCTGATAGTGTTACAGAGTGACAATGTAAAGAGTGACATGCTACCTTTCCTCTAGCTAACCACCACATCAGATGAAGTACTGTTAGAAAAATTAAACATATCATGTGCAAATGAAAAGAGCGACAGGAAAAAAAGAAAAATGCTGCTGCACGGGTGACAACGGTGAACACTGCCCAGTTAGATGACACACCAGCCCCGATTGGGAAGAAGACAGTCTTAAAGCAGAATACTGTTACTGTGCCGAATGAACTCCCTTCAGAGATCAAAGGATGATGTCAGAGATGATGCTTTTAAAGGAGCTGCGGGCAGAAGTGTCCAGATCAAAGATTCAGACTAAACAAAACAACTTCTTCACCAACGGAGGGCCTGCCACCTGACAACAGTCACTCCACCACCACAATCAGGAGGATCAACCAGCCAGGCACCATACCCCAACACTTCAGTCTTCCCCTCCACCCTAAAGGTACGACTCAACAGCGGTTCCCTCAGCCAGGTGTTACACCGCCACCTCAATCTGACAATCAGTAGTCATTTACAGCAGCACAAGAACCAGCCAGTTACCCCGTCCAAGACCCATGATAGATGGTTTGCAACAGTCACCCCTATTACATGCTACAAAATCTTAATCACATTCAGATTTAAACAATTGCTGTCAATAGTACATTCATATAAAGTGTCATTGCTTTTTGGGTAAAGAAGGGTTGAAGACTCACCACAACCAACCAAAGCCTGTTGCACGAACTTACCTGACATGTCATAAAACGAACACCCCTGACTTTTTGACCCTCTCAAATTCCACCCCCGCCTCCCCTTAGGGTATTACCCTTTAAACTTGTGCAATGACCCTACCTTGTACCAAGTCCTATAACACCAACATAATCAACTTGTGTTAGATAGCCTCTCTAATGAGACACAAACAGGGCATACAGAAAAGCTCTTGAAATCGGTTAGACTCGCTAATCCCCACCTTAAGCGCAATGAAGGTGCCACTTTCATAAAAGCAGTTAGTGTGGGACAAGCGCATGAGTACCGTGTAAAAAACAACAAATGAGAGATACACTATAGCTAGGCATAGCTCACTTCTTATTCCATGCAAAGTACAGGCTAAGCCCCTTTAAGGAAGATGTTACATTGTTTTTTGAGCCAAGTGAAAACCCACAGTGGCCAGATGGCCTCGAGTTTTGTGACTCGTTGGTCTCAGTAAAGGCAGGTTCTATCCCTAGGATAGTTGTTAGTGTCCAGAACCTTACTAACCATGGCATTAGGTTTCCAGTAAAGACTATTATTGGTACAGTGCAGTCAGTAGGGTCTGTCTACCCAGCTAACATATTTAAAAGAGACCTTCCTTCAGCGGTTGTCAATGAGGTCCATGTCCAGGATACCCATCCCTCTCAGTGAGCAGTGGGACCCCCCAATTGACCTTTTCTCATGGACGAATATAAAAGAAAGACCGTTCTGGACTACTTGTTGGTATAGTCAAGATGTCAGTCAAGATGTCAGTGGACATCTTTTGAAACAGGGGAGAGTGTAGGGGGTTAGAAACGACCTCTGTTATTGTATGTTATTCGATTAGACTACCAAGTCAGGAGAGGGCGCTACGCGCCTGTGAATGGAGCAGAGGAAGACGATGTAGGCTCAGCTCACGCATGCGCATTTAGTCATAAATGCCGCTGTGTGAAGCTGATTAACACGGTTGTCTCGTGTCGTCTTTTCCTCGTCGTTCACAGGTGTTCAAAATAATAAGTGTTAGACATCCTCAGGATGTTAAAGTAATTGGGGACTTGTTGTGCGATGCTATATGTAGAACCTTCTTTTGTGGCTTTGATAAATGTTTTGTGGCTTTGATGAATTTGGATTTTTGGATGTCAATTGTAGTTCCCAGAACAACACACACGAGTGTACAGACGTGCATAAGCATGTATGAATGTGGAGGATATATATACAATGTATAGATTGGATTGGATTGGATTGCATATGCCTTTATTAGTCTTAGATTAGTATTAGATGTTGAATGTATAGATCTACACATGAATGTATTCTGATATTGAAATTGCTAATATGATGTTTTGATGAGTAAATGAGTTAGTCATAAATGCCGCTGTGTGTAGCTGATTAACACGGTTGTCTCGTTCGTCTTTTCCTCGTCGTTCACAGTGCTACCTGCCTGTGACGCCTTTGGACCGACCCAGGTATCCCCTAGGCCTGAGGCTCTGTCAGTGTCTTTAACATCTGGATCAGTGTTCGATTAAATCGTTCAACCTGTACATTTCAATTGGGGACTCGTCCGGGATACGTGCCGCAAGTGGGCAGAGTGGGAGCTGCTACGAAGAGAACCTGTGACTAAAGCTTCAATGAAGACTGTAGTGTTGTCCGTTCTCCAGAGAATAGAGGCTTCAGGGTCTAACGATGACTCCCACAACTTCAAGACGGGTATTGATTTTCAAGATCCAAAAGAGACTATTACCAGAACTGTTTGATGTGATTATTGACTACGTCAGAGGTGACAAATTTAGACACATAGAAGATGAAGCATACACAGACGTATAGAAGATGAAGGTATGTCTCAACTCCTTCACCTCGATGACATGATCAGCGAGCTCTTAGATGCCCCGGAGGAACCTACTGGGGAAGGAGCTGACCTGAGAGGAGGAGTTGAGGTCACACCTCTTCCACCGAGAGACATCCCCACACCGGTCAGGAACGTCACCACTCCATCGCCATTCAGGATCATCGCCAACAGTTCGGGTGGTGCTCCTCCTGAACATGCCGGCTTATCCTCCGGTATGGGCGAGCAGGTGGTGAAGTACACAGATGTAGCTGCTCTGTTTCCACGGAGGGAGTTCAAAATTTATGGTGGTCAGATTTCTGACAGCGGGTCTGAACTGTCATACCGTAGCCTGTGTAGACAAATGGATGAGGGACTACAAGAAGGGTTTAGCGAGTCTGAGGTTATTCTGAGGTGTCCGCACTGTGTCGAAGATAACTAAACCTGGGACATTCCGAGACATGCTAAGTGATACAGAGGGTCTTACAATGTCACAGTTAAAAACAATTTTACGATCACATATCAGAGATAAGAGCAGCTCTGAGCTCTTCAATGAGCTCAGTACCGCTCAGCAGCGAGACAGTGAGTTTCCACAGCAATTTTTATATAGACTGATGGGTTTGAAGCAGAGAATTATGTTTGAGTCCCAACAACCAGGTGCAGATTTTGGTTACGATCAAAAACTTGTCCAAGGTACATGTCTGCACACACTATATCAAGGACTAAAGGAGAAGAATTATCATGTCAGATGTGATCTCAAACCATTACTTACCGATTTACAGTTTCGTGATGATGTCCTGTTAGAACAACTTACAAAGTCCACAAGTGAAGAGGCTGAGAGGGTGAAACGCCTCGGTACTGTGACCAAAAATTGATCTGTGAATGTCCATGCTGCTCAAACTAATCAACCTGACCAGATTAACCAGACCAAAGTTGACTCTGAATTTCAGGCTAACCGTGCTGCCATTCTCGAGCTGACTGCACAAGTGACCGTGGTAGCGGGTAAGAAGGCAGCAGACAAGCACAAGAAAAAAGTCGCCGTCAGACGCAGCATATCTGTACCGGACCTCAGTCTCAAAGCGGACGAATCTCTTCTTCCGAAGACCCCCATACCCAAAACGTCCGAGTCTACGTTTTTTGGATTGAGCGATAGCGATTCCGTTGCGAGCGGCTCCATCCCAGACGGCCCGACTTCATTTGACAGGAGCAAAGAGCCTTTGTTAAACTTGGACACTTGTCGGTGCCACGATCAGTTTTTATTTTTATTTTTATCTCTACTATGCACCCACATTCACTGTGTACACGGACAATAAACCCCAAACACTTACCAAACACTTTGTCCAAGTGTCCTACAGAATCGGCACCTCAGGTAGATACATGTCCGTCCCTGACTCGATCCTCAACGCGACCCCAGATACAAACGAATGAGACTAGGGGCAGGTGTCAGGTCTGTGTGCGAAAGACCATTAAGAGCTGCCCTCACTGTTTCATTTGTGGTCAGGAAGGACATAGAGCTGTGGGCTGTCTGAGAAGAAAGGCACGGGAAACGGGGGTAAGGTCTAGGTCATGGAGTGAGGCTTCCAGTGATTAATGCCAATGACAAGCCTCCAGTACAAATCAATTCGGTTGAACCAGTAACAGCCATAAGTCTGACGACGCAGTGTCAGTCAACATCAAAAAAACATGTAGCACAAGTAATTGGCAAGCAATGTATTGTCTCCTGTGCACTCAATGGGGTCCCCACTCCGAATCCTGCTTGACTCAGGGTCTCAAGTGACCGTGGTGAGTAGGCCGTGGGTAGAGAAGCATTGCCCAACGTAACCATTCAGCCACTTTCATCCCTATTCCCGGACCAACCATTTGAGGTATCTGCAGCGAATGGCACAGCGGTTCCCTTTGATGGATGGGCTAATGTTGGGTTGCAGATACGGAGTGGAAACCATGGACATGCTGACATACAAGTTCCCATACTAATCATCACGATTTATGTTAACTGTCCTCTCTTAGGAAGCAATGTGATTGCAGAAATGATCAAAGAGACCAATGAACAGGTGGACATTGTACCCATACTGAAATAAGCCACGAGTGTCAGCGAACGCACAGTAGAGACCTTGATTTCTGTTCTTCAGAAATTGGGCTCTAATGAGACATTCCTCCAGTACCCTGTGTCTGTTGGGAAGAAGGGACTCATTATTCCTGCGGGCAAGTTATGGGAGGTGAAGTGCAGAGTCAGAGCATGGCCCAAGGGGGGAACAATGCTATTTGAGCCCAGTATAGAGAACAACTGCCCTGAGGGGCTAGAGCCGTTCTCTTCGTTAGTACATACCCAGTGGCCCAACAAAAATTGTAAAAATTCCCATTCAGAATGTTAGTAAACATGACATTCATCTTTCACAGAGAACTATTCTGGGCTCGATTGAGGAAGTTACTGGGGTCATGCCCTTTAAGGAGTGCTCCTACAATCCAAAGCCGCTCTAAACAGTCCCACCGTTCAAATCTGCTCGGCTCTGACCACAGACAAGTGGCATCCTACGGTTGACTTGTCACATCTCAAAGAGGAAGAACAGGGGATTGCCAGAGACATGTTGTATGAATAGTCAGATGTCTTTGCAAGAGGTGATGCTGATATAGGTTGCATTCCAAACCTGCAACTCAAGATCCAACTAACTGACAACACGGCGGTGCAAAAGCGTTACAATGCCATTCCAAAACCCCTTTATCAAAGACTATGTGCAAAACCTACTTCACCATGGTTGGATAAGAAAATCCACTTCAGCATACTCATCTCCTGTCGTCTGTGTTAGAAAAAAAAGACAAAAGCTTGCGCCTGTGCGTTGACTTTAGGGAGCTAAATCGCAAAACTGTCCCCGATCGTCACCCACTCCCACGCATTCAAGATCTGCTAGATAACCTGGGGCTACTCTTGGTTCTCAATACTCGACCAAGGCAGCGCTTACCACCAGGGCTTTGTTGATGACAGTTCCAGGCATCTAACGGCTTTCAGCACCCTTGGGGGCTGTACGAGTGGCTCCACTTCACGTTTGGCCTAACTAATGCGCCAGCAGCCTTTCAAAGATGTATGGAGGACGTTCTTGATGGCCACGAATGCTGCTCTCCTTATCAGGATGATGTGCTCTGCTTTTCTAAATTATTTCATGAACACGTAGAGGACCTGAGGAAAGTGCTTCACCGCCTGCGGGAGCATGGCATAAAGCTACGTCCGAATACATGTGAACTGTTCAAACGACAAGTGAGGTACTTGGGTTGTCTCGTGTCAAGTGATGGTGTCCGCATAGACCCTAAAGACCAGGAAGCCGTTTTGCAGTTAAAAGAGAGAGAACCACGCAATGTGGGGGAAGTCAGAGCTCTATTGGGGTTCTTGGGCTACGATAGATCCTTCGTACAGGACTTTGCCAGGATTGCACGGCCGCTGTTTAAACTGGTAGAGGGGGCCACTCAGCCTGACCAGAGGCCAGTTCACAACACCGCTGCACGCCAAAGGAAAGTCACCAAGTTAGGCCAGCTTCCCTCTGCTAATCCTGTCCAGTGGGGCCCCGAACACAGTGCTGTGGTCTCCCGCCTGGTAGATATATTGACCTGTCCACCTATTTTAGCCTACCCAGACTTTAATCTGCCCTTTGTGTTAAATACGGACGCATCCAATGAAGGTCTGGGGGCTGTTCTTTAGCAGCAGCAGGAAGATAAACTTCGCGTTGTTGATTCCAGAACACGCTCACCTTCAGAGAAAAATTATCATCTCCATTCTGGAAAGCTTGAGTTTCTGGCGTTGAAGTGGGCAATCTGCAACAAATTTCGAGATTATCTCTACTATGCACCCACATTCACTGTGTACACGGACAATAACCCCCTCGCATACGTCCTAAGCACGGCCAAACTCAATGCTGCCGGACATCGCTGGGTGGGTAAATTGGCGGATTTTCACTTTACAATAAAGTACAGGCCAGACAAGGCGAATGCTAATGCCGACACACTGTCGCGTTATCCAGTTAAGCACACAGAGGAGTACACTGAAACTTTGCCCCCAGACGTGGTTTCCACCATATGGCAGGGGGACAAGGCTGTGGTTGAGGAGGATGTGCCATGGATGGCTGCTGTGTTGCAACTCACCTCTGATGATGAGGATTTTCTTCCGGTGACAGTCCCCGTTATCACTCCAGATGATATCAGAGCTGCTCAGGAAGAGGATGCGTCAATCACTGAGGTAATGACTGAAGAGGAGGGGATGGAACCCCAATGACAAAGATAAAAGACAAATGGGACCAGAGGCGGGGAGACTAGTACATGAATGGAATAGACTGAAACTTGACAAGGGAATTTTATACAGACAGGCGGCGAAATGGAAACAGCTCGTTCTCCCTAGTAAGCTGAAGTCGACGGTGCTCGTTTTAAGTTTTTTGATGAAATTAGTGTCTAAATAGGCTGCACAGTGCTAATCTGACACTTATACAAGTGAAAACATGACGATTAAGCCTTTTGTTTAGCTCTGGGGATCATATGAACTTTTTATTGCCTTAATCGCATTTTCAGAGCAAGAGAAACACGTTTTCTGAAGTAAATGTTTTCTTCATGGTTTTATGTTTTATAATGAAATTTGTGTGTATTTAGGCTGCAGAGTGCTAATATGACACTTATATAAGTGAAAACATTAATATATAGCCTTCTGTTTAGCTGTGATGATCATGCGAACTTTTTTATTGCCTTAAACGCATTTTCAGAGCAAGACAAACACCTTTTCTGAACAAAATGTTTTTTGCATTGTTTAAACTTTTATGATGTATCTATTTAGGGTGCAGAGGGCTAATCTGACATTTATACAAGTGAAAACATGAATATTGCCTTAAACGCATTTTCAGAGCCAGAGAAACACGTTTTCTGAACTTAATGTTTTCTTCATGGTTTGAAGTTTTATGATGAAATTAGTGTCTAAATAGGCTGGCTGCACAGTGTTAATGTGACATTTATACAAGTTAAGCCTTTTGTTTAGCTATGGGGATCATATGAAGTTTTTATTGCCTGTCCTTGAGAGTTTTGAAAGGCGCTTAGAAATGAAATGGATTATTATTATTATTAAACGCATTTTCAGAGCAAGAGAAACACGTTTTCTGAAGTAAATGTTTTCTTCATGGTTTTATGTTTTATAATGAAATTTGTGTGTATTTAGGCTGCAGAGTGCTAATGTTGCGCTCTCCACTATGGTAAAGGAGATACGGTGTTGTGGGATCCAGAAAAAAAACACAAGACAAGCAGTGCGATACGTCTTGACTCAACAGTGGTTTACTTCGAATGGCCAGATGTAATGCAAACGTATGCGCACAACAATTTCCTGTCCAACGATCTAAATCGGTCCGACACGAAACACTAACCGAAGCAGGCGTTCCTTGTTTAAATAAACATTTTCGATATATATCATTTGTAAAACAATATAACTACGCGAATGTAACCAAAATACGAAATAAGATACTTTACAACCTGTCACATACTCCCCCTTAAAATAGATGTTGTCCCCAACATGTACTAGTAAATACATAAATGCGCTGGACGACATGCCCAAAACAATTACGCATGGTATTATGAACTGCATCCAAATATGAACTATAATAATGAACAATTTACAGACTGGAACTCTTTTCATACATTCTGTTTACATTATAACAATCAACAGTTCACAGACTGGAACTCTTTTCATACATTCCGTTTTAATTATACACATCAGGGCTCATTGGGGTCTTCTTGTTTCCATCTCACTGTGCTATCAAACAGAAGTGTCGATTAACCATCTCTGTCGTACTCCGTGGCATAATAATAGGGGTGTGCACCATACATCCAAGGCATTGTCTGTTCACCATAACATGGTACTGTCCCTACATTGTAACAAGATGGCGAACCATACGTGAATACCTTGGGTCTCCTGTGTTCTCGTCGTGGCGGTTGATTTCCCCCAGTATCAGAATTACTGGGGGTGGCTGGAGAAAAGGGGGACACACCATCACAGGTGGATATTTTCCGGACCAATGTTGCCCTCCTGAGGTTGGTCAACTTCCGCAGCTCCCGGCTCTGTCCCCGGCAGTTCATTCCCCAGTTGATTGGCATCATGGTGGGTTGTCTCCACGAAGCTCACGTCCCGCAGTTCTGGTGAGTCTGGTCGGGTGCTCTGGCGATGCAACACGGATAATACTCATTCTCCTCATCATCCTCATCTGGATCCATCTCTGGCATCTTGTTTGGTCGTTGCCGAGTGGACTTTTTCTTGGACTGTGGCTGTAGTGAAGTCTCTAATGGCAAATGATCACATGGTAGCAAGCGATTGCAGTGGATTATCCTAGATCTGCCCTTCCCCCTCTCAGGTTTCAGCTCATAAACTGGAATGTCTTTGCTGACTTGACGAACCACTGTCTGAACAACATCCTCCCAGTGGTTTCTCAGTTTGCCTGAACCTCCGCGTGGGGTTGTTTCGAACTAGAACACGATCACCGGGCAACAGAGTAGAATACTTTAGTTTACTGTCATATAGTCTCTTACTCCTGGCAGCAGCTTTGTTGTTATTTTCTTGCGTGATCCATACGATTCCTCCATAACCTGTTTACACTTCTTCACATGGTTCTTCTGGTTGGTGTCACCCTGGTTAGAGTCTGGATTCAAACTAAACAACATATCAACTGGTAAACGTGGTGAACGTCCATAAAGTAAGTAAAAAGGATTAAATCCTGTCACCTCACTTTTGGTACAGTTGTAAGCATAAACTAGTTTGTTTAGTAAGTCTTTCCAGTTACTCTTTTGTTTCTCTGTCAGTGTCTTTAACATCTGGATCAGTGTTCGATTAAATTGTTCAACCTGTCCATTTCCCTGTGGGTGGTAGGGGGTTGTCCTTGAACCCGCAACCCCACAATATTCCTTCAGTTGAGCAAAAAGTAGATTTTCAAATTCACCACGCTGATCATTGTGAATCCAAAGAAGGAACCCAAACGTTAAAGCATAGTCATTAAAGATTTTTCTTGCCGCTGTTTTGCCAGATTTGGACGTTGTAGCAGATATTCACATATGAACACTTGGGTCATCCATCATATCAGCCCTGAAGACTGGGGCAAATGTCTTGTATACTTGCATGCCTCACCCCACAACTCATTATCTAGTGCGACCTGAACTCTATTACTACCCTACCCCGACAGTATAGACTTATTAGACAGCAGACTTGCATTTGAATGTGACTGACACCACGCTACAGAGACCCGACAGATGACTGTGCTTCTACTGGTACTTGACTACTTGTTGATATAGTCAAGATGTCGGGGGACATCTTTTTAAGCAGGGGAGAGTGTAGGGGGTTAGAAATGACCTCCGTTACTGTATGTTATTCGATTTGACTACCAAGTCAGGAGAGGGCGCTACGCGCCTGTGAATGGAACAGAGGAAGAAGATGTAGGCTCAGCTCACGCATGCGCATTTAGTCATAAATGCCGCTGTGTGAAGCTGATTAACACGGTTGTCCCGTGTCGTCTTTTCCTCGTCGTTCACAGGTATTCAAAATAATAAGTGTTAGACATCTTCAAGATGTTAAAGTAATTGGGGACTTGTTGGGCGATGCTATATATGAAACCTTGTTTTGTGGCTTTGATGAATGTTTTGTGGCTTTGATGAATTTGGATTTTTGGTTGTCAATTGTAGTTCCCAGAACAACACACACGAGTGTGCAGACGTGCATAAGCATGTATGAATGTGGAGGATATATATATACATTGTATAGATGTTGACTGTATAGATCTACACATGAATGTCTTCTGATATTGAAATTGCTGAATTGATGTTTTGATGAGTAAATGAGTTAGTCATAAATGCCGCTGTGTGTAGCTGATTAACACGGTTGTCTCGTTCGTCTTTTCCTCGTCGTTCACAGTGCTACCTGCCTGTGACGCCTTTGGACCGACCCAGGTATCCCCTAGGCCTGAGGCTCTGTCAGTGTCTTTAACATCTGGATCAGTGTTCGATTAAATCGTTCAACCTGTACATTTCAATTGGGGGCTCGTCCGGGATACGTGCCGCGAGTGGGCAGAGTGGGAGCTGCTACGAAGAGAACCTGTGCCTAAAGCTTCAATAAAGACTGTAGTGCTGTCCGTTCTCCAGAGAATAGAGGCTTCAGGGGCTAACGATGGCTCCCACAACTTCACGACGGGTATTGATTTTCAAGATCCAAAAGAGACTATTAGCCTTGAATGTCAATCAGCTACTAACTGTTGACAGCGCAGTGGATGAGAGTGACACTGAGGACCTTGCGGCCCTTAGTGAACCAGAACTGTTTGATGTGATTATAGACTATGTCAGAGGTGACAAATTAAGACACATAGAAGATGAAGGTATGTCTCAACTCCTTCACCTCGATGACATGATCAGCGAGCTCTTAGATGCCCCGGAGGAAGCTACTGGGGAAGGAGCTGACCTGAGAGGAGGAGTTGAGGTTACACCTCTTCCACCGAGAGACATCCCCACACCGGTCAGGAACGTCACCACTCCATCGCCATTCAGGATCATCGCCAACAGTTCGGGTGGTGCTCCTCCTGAACATGCCGGCTTATCCTCCGGTATGGGCGAGCAGGTGGTGAAGTACACGGATGTAGCTGGTCTGTTTCCACTGAGGGAGTTCCAAATTTATGGTGGTCAGATTTCTGACACCGGGTCTGAACTGTCATACCGTAGCCTGTGTAGACAAATGGATGAGGGACTACAAGAAGGGTTTGCGAGTCTGAGGTTGTCCGCACTGTGTCGAAGATAACTAAACCTGGGACATTCCGAGACATGCTAAGTGATACAGAGGGTCTTACAATGTCACAGTTAAAAACAATTTTACGATCACATATCAGAGATAAAAGCAGCTCTGAGCTCTTCAACGAGCTCAGTACCGCTCAGCAGCGAGACAGTGAGTCTCCACAGCCATTTTTATATAGACTGATGGGTTTGAAGCAGAGAATTATGTTTGAGTCCCAACAACCAGGTGCAGATTTTGGTTACGATCAAAAACTTGTCCAAGGTACATTTCTGCACACACTCTATCAAGGGCTAAATGAGAAGAATTATCATGTCAGATGTGATCTCAAACCATTTCTTACCGATTTACAGGTTCGTGATGATGTCCTGTTAGAACAACTTACAAAGTCCACAAGTGAAGAGGCTGAGAGGGTGAAACACCTCGGTACTGTGACTAAAAATCGATCTGTGAATGTCCATGCTGCTCAAACTAATCAACCTGACCAGATTAACCAGACCAAAGTTGACTCTGAATTATAGGCTAACCGTGCTGCCATTCTCGAGCTGACTGCACAAGTGACCGCACAGACCAAACACTTTGTCCAAGTTGTTAAACCTACAGAATCGGCGCCTCAGGTCCGTCCCTGACTCGATTCTCGACGCGACCCCAGACACCAACGAATTAGACTAGGGGCAGGTGTCAGGCCTGTGTGCGAAAGAACATTAAGAGCTGCCCTCACTTTTTCATTTGTGGTCAGGAAGGACATAGAGCTGTGGGCTGTCTGCGAAGAAAAGCACCGGGAAACGGGGTAAGGTCACTGGAGTGAGGCTTCCAGTGATCAATGCCAATGACAAGCCTCCAGTACAAATCAACTCGGTTGAACCAGTAACATCCATAAATCTGACGACGCAGTTTCAGTCAACATCAAAAAAACGTGTAGCACAAGTAATTGGCAAGCGATGTATGGTCTCCTGTGCACTCAATGGGGTCCCACTCCAAATGCTGTTTGACTCAGGGTCTCAAGTGACCGTGGTGAGTAGGGCATGGGTAGAAGAAGCACTGCCCAACGTAACCATTCATCCACTTTCTTCCCTATTCCCTGACCAACCGTTTGAGGTATCTGCAGCGAATGGCACAGCGGTTCCCTTTGATTGATGGGCTAATGTTGGGTTGCAGATACGGAGTGGAAATCATGGACATGCTGACATACAAGTTCCCATACTAATCGGTACGAGTTGTGTTAACTGTCTTCTTGTAGGAAGCAATGTCATTGCAGAAATGATCAAAGAGAACAATGAACAGGTGGACATTGTAGCCATACTGAAAGAAGCCACGAGTGTCAGCGAACGCACAGTAGAGACCTTGATTTCTGTTCTTCAGAAATTGGGCCCTAATGAGACATTCCTCCAGTACCCTGTGTCTGTTGGGAAGAAGGAACGCATTATTCCTGCGGGCAAGATATGGGAGGTGAAGTGGAGAGTCAGCGCATGGCCCAAGGGGGGAACAATGCTATTTGAGCCCAGTATAGAGAACAACTGCCCTGAGGGGCTAGGGCCGTTCTCTTCGTTAGTACATGTACCCAGTGGGCCGACAAAAATTGTAAAAATTCCCATTCAGAATGTTAGTAAACATGACATTCATCTTTCACAGAGAAGTATTCTGGGCTCGATTGAGGAAGTTACTGGGGTCATGCCCTTTAAGGAGTGCTCCGACAATCCAAAGCCGCTAAACAGTCCCACCGTTCAAATCTGCTCGGCTCTGACCACAGACAAGTTGCATCCTCCGGTTGACTTGTCACATCTCAAAGAGGAAGAACAGGGGATTGCCAGAGACATGTTGTATGAAGAGTCAGATGTCTTTGCAAGAGGTGATGCTGATATAGGTTGCATTCCAAACCTGCAACTCAAGATCCAACTCACTGACAACACACCGGTGCAAAAGCGTTGCAATGACATTCCAAAACCCCTTTACCAACAGGTCAAAGAATATGTGCAAAACCTACTTCACCATGGTTGGATAAGAAAATCCACTTCAGCATACTCATCTCCTGTCGTCTGTGTTAGAAAAAAGACAAAAGCTTGTGCCTGTGCGTTGACTTTAGGGCGCTAAGATCAGCACCCACTCCCACACATTCAAGATCTGCTAGATAACCTGGGGGGCTACTCTTGGTTCTCAATACTCGACCAAGGCAGCGCTTACCACCAGGGCTTTGTTGATGACAGTTCCAGGCATCTAACGTCTTTCAGCACCCCTTGGGGGCTGTACGAGTGGCTCCGCATCCCATTTGGCCTAAGTAATGCGCCAGCAGCCTTTCAAAGATGTATGGAGTACGTTCTTGATGGCCTGAGGGACGAATGCTGCTCTCTTTATCTGGATGACGTGCTCTGCTTTTCAAAATCATTTCATGAACACGTAGAGGACCTGAGGAAAGTGCTTAACCGGCTGCGGGAGCATGGCATAAAGCTACTTCCGAATAAATGTGAACTGTTCAGACGACAACTGAGGTACTTGGGTCGTCTTGTGTGAAGTGATGGTGTCCGCATAGACCCTAAAGACCTGGAAGCCGTTTTGCAGTTAAAAGAGAGAGAATCACGCAATGTAGGGGAAGTCAGAGCGCTATTGGGGTTCTTGGGCTACTATAGATCCTTCGTACAGGACTTTGCCAGGATTGCACGGCCGCTGTTTAAACTGGTAGAGGGGGCCACTCAGCCTGACCAGAGGCCAGTTCACAACACCGCTGCACGCCAAAGGAAAGTCACCAAGTTAGGCCAGCTTCCCTCTGGTAACCCTGTCCAGTGGGGCCCCGAACACAGTGCTGTGGTCTCCCGCCTGGTAGATTATTGACCGGTCCACCTATTTTAGCCTACCCAGACTTTAATCTGCCCTTTCTGTTAAATACGGACGGATCCAATGAAAGTCTGGGGGCCGTTCTTTAGCAGCAGCAGGAAGATAAACTTTGCGTTGTTGATTCCAGAACACTCTCACCTTCAGAGAAAAATTATCATCTCCATTCTGGAAAGCTTGAGTTTCTGGCGTTGAAGTTGGCAATCTGCGACAAATTTCGAGATTATCTCTCCTATGCACTGTGTACACGGACCCTATCCCTAACCCTAACCCTAACCCTCGCGTACGTCCTAAGCACGGCCAAACTCAATGCTGCCGGACATCGCTGGGTGGGTAAATTGGCGGATTTCCACTTCACAATAAAGTACAGGCCAGGCAAGGCGAATGCTGATGCCGACACGCTGTCGCGTTATCCAGTTAAGCACACGGAGGAGTACACTGAAACTTTGCCCCCAGACGTGGTTTCCACCATATGGCAGGGGGACAAGGCTGTGGCTGAGGAGGATGTGCCATGGATGGCTGTGTTGTAACTCACCTCTGATGGTGAGGATTTTCTTCCGGTGACAGACCCCGTTATCACTCCAGATGATATCAGAGCTGCTCAGGAAGAGGATGCCTCAATCTCTGAGGTTATGACACTGAAAAGGAGGGGATGGAACCCCAATGACAAAGATAAAAGACAAATGGGACCAGAGGCAAGGAGACTAGTACACGAATGGAATAGACTGAAACTGGACAAGGGAATTTTATACAGACAGGCGGGGAAATGGAAACAGCTCGTTCTCCCTAGTAGCTGAAGTCGACGGTGCTCAAACACCTTTCCAGACGACATGGGTCAAGTTGGAGCTGACAAGGTGATCAACCTTGCAAGGCAAAGGTTCTATTGGCCATTCATGCAGCACGAAATAGAAAACTACGTAATTCGCCAGTGTTCCTGCCTTAAACAGAAACGACCCACCCTTCCGTAAAAAGCACCTAGTCACTACTAGTGCCCCATTTGAGCTCATTTCTGTTGATTATCTCCATGTTGAGCCAAGTAAAGGAGGCTATGAGTATATTCTAGTCCTGGTAGACCACTTTACTCGTTTCGCACAAGCCTACCCGTCTAAGAATAAGTCAGGCAAGGTTGTTGCTGAGAAAATCTTTAGTGATTTTATTCCACGGTTCTCTTATCCAGAGACACTACATCATGATCAAGGTCGGGAGTTTGAAAACAGTCTACTATTCCAGCGGCTTCAACAGTTGTCTGGCATTGCGCATTCCCGAACCACTCCATACCATCCGCAGAGCAACCCTGTAGAACGTCTGAACAGAACACTGTTACAGATGCTACGCACTCTCCAAGAATAAAGGAAAGCTGAGTGGAAAGACTATTTGCCTCATGTAGTTCATGCGTACAACTGTACAAGACATGAGTCCACTGGCTATTCACTGTTCTTCCTCCTCTATGGAAGGTCTCCCCGGTTGCCCATCGACTTAGTTTTTGGTCTGACAGCTGACCAAGAAGTAAAAAGCCGACAGGAATATGCACGTAAGTGGGCCTGTCGAATGCAAGATGCTTACAGAATTGCCTCCGAGAACAGTCAAAACAGCTCTGAAAAAAAGGAAGAAATACTATGACCGTGGTGTTAAGGCATTGCACTCCAGCCAGGGGATCGTGTACTTGTCAGGAACCTATCATCATTTTCAGAGCAAGAGAAACACGTTTTCTGAACAAAATAGTTTCTGCATTGTTTTAATTTTTATGATGTATCTATTTGGGCTGCAGAGGGCTAATCTGACACGTATACAAGTCAAAACATGAAGATTCAGCCTTTTGTTTAGCTGTGAGGATCATATGAGCTTTTTATTGCCTTAAACGCATTTTCAGAGCAAGACAAACATGTTTTCTGAATTTAATGTTTTCTTCATGGTTTTAAATTTTATGATGAAGTTAGTGTCAATTTAGGCTGCAGAGTGCTAATCTGACACTTATACTACTAAAAACATGAAGATTTAGCCTTGTGTTTAGCTGTGATGATCATGTGAACTTTTTATTGTCTTAAACGCATTTTCAGAGCAAGAGAAACACGTTTTCTGAACAAAATGTTTTCTGCATTGTTTTAACTTTTATGATGTATCTATTTAGGCTGAAGAGGGCTAATTTGACACTTATACAAGTGAAAACATGAAGATTAAGCCTTTTGTTTAGCTGTGAGGATCATATGAACTTTTTAATGCCTTAAACGTATTATCAGAGCAAGAGAAACGTTTTCTTAATATGTTTTCTTCATGGTTTGAAGTTTTATGATGAAATTAGCGTATAAATAAGATGCACAGTGCTAAACTGACACTTATACAAGTGAAAACATTCTGCCTTTTGTTTAGCTGTGAGGACCATATGAAGTTTTTATTGCCTTAAACGCATTTTCAGAGCAAGAGAAACACATTTTCTGAAGTAAATGTTTTCTTCATGGTTTTAAGTTTTATGATTACATTTGTGTGTACTTAGGCTGCAGAGTGCTAAGCTAACTCTTTTACAAGTGAAAACATGAAGATTCGGCCTTCTGTTTAGCTGTGATGATCATGTGAACTTTTTATTGCCTTAAACGCATTTTCAGAGCAAGAGAAACACGTTTGCTGAACAAAATATTTTCTTCATGGTTCTATGTTTTATAATGAAATTTGTGTGTATTTAGGCTGCAGAGTGCTAATATGACACTTATACAAGTGAAAACATGAAGATATAGCCTTCTGTCTAGTTGTGATGATCATGTGAACATTTTATTGCCTTAAACGTGTAACCGGCCTCAGGCCTAGGGGATACCTGAGTCGGTTCAAACGCTTCACAGGCAGGTAGCACTGTGAACGACGAGGAAAGACAACACGAGACAACCGTGTTAATCAGCTTCACACAACGGCATTTATGACCCTTACTCATCAAAACATCAATTCAGCAATTTCAATATCAGAATACATTCATGTGTTGATCTATACATTCAACATCTATACATTGTATATATCCTCCACATTCGCACATGCTTATGCACGTCTGCCCGCCCGTGTGTGTTGTACTGGGAACTACAATTGACATCCAAAAATCCAAATTAATCAAAGCCACAAAATATTCATCAAAGCCACAAAACAAGGTTTCATATCTAGCATCGCCCAATAAGTCCCCAATTACTTTAACATCTTGAGAATGTCTAACACTTATTATTTTGAATACCTGTGAACGACGAGGAAAGACAACACGAGACAACCGTGTTAATCAGCTTCACACAACGGCATTTATGACAACTGCGCATGCGTGAGCTGAGCCTACATCGCCTTCCTCTGCTCCATTCACAGGCGCGTAGCGCCCTCTCCTGACTTGGTAGTCTAATCGACTAACATACAATAACAGAGGTCGTTTCTAACCCCTTACACTCTCCCCTGTTTTAAAAGATGTCCCCCGACATCTTGACTATACCAACAAGTACCAGTAGAAGCACAGTCATCTGTCTGGTCTCCGTAGGGTGGTGTCAATCACATTCTACTGCAACTACATTCAAGTCCATACGTCGGGGTAGAGTAGCAATAGTGTTCAGGTCGCACTAGATAATGAGTCGTGGGGTAAAGCATGCAAGTATACAACACATTTGCCCCAGGTCTCCAAACCTGGTATGATGGATGACCCAAGTGTTCATATGTGAATATCTCTGTGGGTCTTCGGGTACGAGTAGACCTTCGTGGCAGCGATTCCATTCCACTTTGTGACGCGGTGTCCGATTCCACCAACTCCGCCGGCGCTCCTGCATCACCCTCATTATCATCCATTACAAGTTGTTCCGGGCTTCCCTCAGCAGGCAAGCTGTCAGCTGGTGTTGGTTTTGGTAATGATGCTGGTATGACCAATGGAAACGCTTCCTCCAGCTGCTGCCCATCCTCTGTTCCGTAGTTTGTGCCTGGGGGTGGAATTCTGATGCCACAGCTCTTAAATTGTGCGGTTCAGGTTGAGACACCTGATGACTGCCTGTCCTCCTTGTATACGCAGGTAACCGTCGGAGATTGTATGAACATCCCTCCTCTTCATCTGAATATCCAGACTCCTGCCCAACTGCTTCCCTGCTATAAGCCTGTCTGTCTAGCTGTTTTTTCTGCTTCTTTGCCTGTCTGTCAAGCTGTTTTTTCTGTTTATTTGGCTGTTCAACTGGCAAATCATTGACAGACATTAGGAGATTACGGTGCAACACACGGGTAGTTTTGTCTCCGTTCTCTGCCTGAACCTTGTACACTGGTCCATCTCCCACTCTTTCAGTGACCCTGTGGACTTTTCCCTCCCAGTAAGCCCGGAGCTTGCCAGGTCCACCCCTCTCAGATAGGTTCCTGACAAGTACACGATCCCCTGGCTGGAGTGCAATGCCTTTAACACCACGGTCATAGTATTTCTTCTTTTTTTCAGCGCTCTTTTGACTGTTCTCGGAGCCAATTCTGTAAGCATCTTGCATTCGACAGGCCCACTTACGTGCATATTCCTGTCGGCTTTTTACTTCTTCGTCCGCTGTCAGACCAAAAACTAAGTCGATGGGCAACCGGGGTGACCGTCCATAGAGTAGGAAGAACGGTGAATAGCCAGTGGACTCATGTCTTGTACAGTTGTACGCATGAACTACATGAGGCAAATAGTCTTTCCACTCAGCTTTCCTTTCTTCTTGGAGAGTGCGTAGCATCTGTAACAATGTTCTATTCAGACGTTCGACAGGGTTGCTCTGCGGATGGTATGGGGTGGTTCGGGAATGCGCAATGCCAGACAACTGTTGAAGCCGCTGGAATAGACTGTTTTCAAACTCCCGACCTTGATCATGATGTAGTCTCTCTGGATAAGCGAACCGTGGAATAAAATCACTAAAGATTTTCTCAGCAGCAACCTTGCCTTACTTACTCTTAGTCGGGTAGGCTTGTGCAAAACGAGTAAAGTGGTCTACCAGGACTAGAATATACTCATAGCCTCCTTTACTTGGCTCCAGATGGAGATAATCAATCGAAATGAGCTCAAATGGGGCACTAGTAGTGATGTTGCCCATGGGTGCTTTTTCCGGAATGGTGGGGCGTTTCTGTTTAATGCAGGAACACTGGCGAATGACGTAGTTTTCTATTTCGTGCTGCATGAATGGCCAATAGAACCTCTGCCTTGCAAGGTTGATCACCTTGTCAGCTCCAACATGACCCATGTCATCATGCAGGTGTTTAAGAACCGTCGACTTCAGCTTACTAGGGAGAACGAGCTGTTTCCATTTCCCCGCCTGTCTGTATAAAATCCCCTTGTCCAGTTTCAGTCTATTCCATTCGTGTAGTAGTCTCCTTGCCTCTGGTCCCATTTGTCTTTTATCTTTGTCATTGGGGTTCCATCCCCTCCTCTTCAGTGTCATTACCTCAGAGATTGACGCATCCTCTTCCTGAGCAGCTCTGATATCATCTGGAGTGATCACGGGGACTGTCACCGGAAGAAAATCCTCACCATCAGAGGTGAGTTGCAACGCCGCCATCCATGGCACATCCTCCTCAGCCACAGCCTTGTCCCCCTGCCATATGGTGGAAACCACGTCTGGGGGCAAAGTTTCAGTGTACTCCTCTGTGTGTCCCTCCAGCTTAACTGGATAACGCGACAGTGTGTCGGCGTCAGCATTCGCCTTGCCTGGCCTGTACTTCATTGTGAAGTGGAAATCCGCCAATTCACCCACCCAGCGATGTCCGGCAGCATTGAGTTTGGCCGTGCTTAGAACGTACGCGAGCGGGTTGTTGTCCGTGTACACAGTGAATGTGGGTGCATAGTAGAGGTAATCTCGAAATTTGTCGCAGATTGCCCACTTCAACGCCAGAAACTCAAGCTTTCCAGAATGGAGATGATAATTTTTCTCTGAAGGTGAGAGTGTTCTGGATCCATAAGCAACAACGCGAAGTTTATCGCCCTGCTGCTGATAAAGCACAGCCCCCAGACCTTCATTGGATGCGTCCGTATTTAACACAAAGGGCAGATTAAAGTCTGGGTAGGCTAAAATAGGTGGACCAGTCAATACATCTACCAGGCGGGAGACCACAGCACTGTGTTCGGGGCCCCACTGAACAGGGTTACCAGAGGGAAGCTGGCCTAACTTGGTGACTTTCCTTTGGCGTGCAGCTGTGTTGTGAACTGGCCTCTGGTCAGGCTGAGTGGCCCCCTCTACCAGTTTAAACAGCGGCCGTGCAATCCTGGCAAAGTCCTGTACGAAGGATCTATAGTAGCCCAAGAACCCCAATAGAGCTCTAACTTCCCCGACATTGCGTGGTTCTCTCTCTTTTAACTGCAAAACGGCTTCCAGGTCTTTAGGGTCTATGCGGACACCATCACTTGACACGAGACGACCCAAGTCCCTCACTTGTCGTCTGAACAGTTCACATTTATTCGGACGTAGCTTTATGCCATGCTCCCGCAGCCGGTTAAGCACTTTCCTCAGGTCCTCTTCGTGTTCATGGAATGATTTTGAAAAGCAGAGCACGTCATCCAGATAAGGAGAGCAGCATTCGTCCGTCAGGCCATCAAGAACGTCCTCCATACATCTTTGAAAGGCTGCTGGCGCATTAGTTAGGCCAAATGGGAGGCGGAGCCACTCGTACAGCCCCCAAGGGGTGCTGAAAGCCGTTAGATGCCTGGAACTGTCATCAACAAAGCCCTGGTGGTAAGCGCTGCCTTGGTCAAGTATTGAGAACCAAGAGTAGCCCCCCAGGTTATCTAGCAGATCTTGAATGCGTGGGAGTGGATGACGATCAGGGACAGTTTTGCGATTTAGCTCCCTAAAGTCAATGCACAGGCGCAAGCTTTTATCTTTTTTTCTAACACAGACGACAGGAGATGAGTATGCTGAAGTGGATTTTCTTATCCAACCATGGTGAAGTAGGTTTTGCACATAGTCTTTCACCTCTTGATAAAGGGGTTTTGGAATGGCATTGTAACGCTTTTGCACCGGCGTGTTGTCAGTGAGTTGGATCTTGAGTTGCAGGTTTGGAATGCAACCTATATCAGCATCACCTCTTGCAAAGACATCTGACTCTTCATACAACATGTCTCTGGCAATCGCCTGTTCTTCCTCTTTAAGATGTGACAAGTCAACCGGAGGATGCCACTTGTCTGTGGTCAGAGCCGCGCAGATTTGAACGGTGGGACTGTTTAGTGGCTTTGGATTGTCAGAGCACTCCTTAAAGGGCACGACCCCAGTAACTTCCTCAATTGAGCCGAGAACAGTTCTCTGTGGAAGATAAATGTCATGTTTACTAACATTCTGAATGGAAATTTTTACCATTTTTGTCGGCCCACTGGGTACATGTACTAACGAGGAGACCGGCTCTAGCCCCTCAGGGCGGCTGTTCCCTATACTTGGCTCAAATAGCATTGTTCCCCCCTTGGCCCATGCTCTTACTCTGCACTTCACCTCCCATACCTTGCCCGCAGGAATAATGAATCCCTTCTTCCCAACACACACAGGGTACTGGATCAGAGCCCGATTTCTGAAGCACAGAAATCAAGGTCTCTACTGTGCGTTCACCGACACTCATGGCTTCTTTCAGTATGGCTCCAATGTCCACCTGTTCATTATTCTCTTTGATCATTTCTGCAATCACATTGCTTCCTAAGAGAGGACAATTCACACAACTCGTACTGATTAGCATGGGCACTTGTATGTCAGCATGTCCATGGCTTCCACTCCGTATCTGCAACCCCACATTTACCCATCCATCAAAGGGAACCGCTGTGCCATTCGCTGCAGATACCTCAAACGGTTGGTCCGGAAATAGGGATGAAAGTGGCTGAATGGTTACGTTGGGCAGTGCTTCCTCTACCCACGCCCTACTCACCACGGTCACTTGAGACCCTGAGTCAAGCAGCATTTGGAGTGGGACCCCATTGAGTGCACAGGAGACCATACATCGCTTGCCAATTAGTTGTGCTACATGTTTTTTTTATGTTGACTGACACTGCGTCGTCAGACTTATGGATGTTACTGGTTCCACCAAGTTGATTTGTACTGGAGGCTTATCATTGGCATTGATCACTGGAAGCCTCACTCCAGTGACCTTTCCCCGTTTCCCAGTGCCTTTCTTCGCAGACAGCCCACAGCTCTATGTCCTTCCTGACCACAAATGAAACAGTGAGGGCAGCTCTTAATGTTCTTCCGCACACAGGCCTGACACCTGCCCCTAGTCTCATTCGTTGGTGTCTGGGGTCGCGTCGAGGATCAAGTCAAGGACGGACCTGGATCTACCTGAGGCGCCGATTCTGTAGGTTTAACAACTTGGGCAAAGTGTTTGGTCAGTGCGGTCACTTGTGCAGTCAGCTCGAGAATGGCAGCACGGTTAGCCTGTAATTCCGAGTCAACTTTGGTCTGGTTAATCTGGTCAGTTTGATTAGTTTGAGCAGCATGGACATTCACAGATCGATTTTTAGTCACAGTACTGAGGCGTTTCACCCTCTTAGCCTCTTCACTTGTGGACTTTGTAAGTTGTTCTAACAGGACATCATCACGAACCTGTAAATCGGTAAGAAATGGTTTGAGATCACATCTGACATGATAATTCTTCTCATTTAGCCCTTGATAGAGTGTGTGCAGAAATGTACCTTGGACAAATTAATGATCGTAACCAAAATCTGCACCTGGTTGTTGGGACTCAAACATAATTCTCTGCTTCAAACCCATCAGTCTATATAAAAATTGCTGCGGAGACTCACTGTCTCGCTGCTGAGTGGTACTGAGCTCGTTGAAGAGCTCAGAGCTGCTCTTATCTCTGATATGTGATCGTAGAATTGTTGTTAACTGTGACATTGTAAGACCCTCTGTATCACTTAGCATGTCTCGGAATGTCCCAGGCTTAGTTATCTTCGACACAGTGCGGATGATCCTGAATGGCGATGGAGTGGTGACGTTCCTTACCGGTGTGTGGATGTCTCTCGGTGGAAGAGGTGTGACCTCCACCTCTCAGGTCACGCGCCCTCTCCTGACTTGGTAGTCTAATCGAATAACATACAGTAACGGAGGTTGTTTCTAACCCCCTACATCACCGCAGAGCGCCGATGCGTATATGGAACTGTCACGGGTTGGAATTGAAGCAGATTTATGAGGGACAGTAGATGTGAGACAATCTCTTTTTGTCAATGGATGCTACCGCTGCGTGTTTGCTTTCAACATTTAGCTTGTAGTCGACGTGCACATTCCACCATGATGTCTCTGATCCACTGGTGAAGAGACGCTTTGATCCTGTCCTCTTTCATCTGGAACTGCTTTATGTAACAAAGAGGGTACAGAAAGTGCTTAAGAATGAATGTCTCTCTGTTTCTTTGTGTTGTCATGTTATTTGTTATAGAGTTTTTTTTGTTCTTTTGACTTCAAGACGACACCGCGAGAGTGGCTGCCTTTTCAGCAGCTCCTGTGTTTTGCTTTTCTACTTTCATCTCTTTCATAACTTTGCTGCTGTGAAATGTAAATTTCTCTACTGCGAGACTAATAAAGGCAACTCCAATCCAATCCAATCCAATCCAAGTAGACAAGATGAACTTAATACAACTATAAGGATTATGATGGTTCGAGAAAATATACTCCTGTCGCGGTTTGCAAGGTGGTGATGGCGTGTGCGGATCCCAAAAAGCAGGCAGGAGGGGGCAGGGGTTTTTTTGAAAAATTGTATTAAAATAAATGTCAGCAGGAACAAAATGTAAAACATCAAAATCATCTGAACAGAAAAAAAGTATCAAAAGAAAACCAAGTGTAAAAGTCCGCCAAGGTTAAACAACCACATGCAGAGCATACAATGCATGCAATTGCAGACAAAGCATGCAACAAACAATGAAACAACCAACCATCGGATCCCGCAGATACAACGGACCCGTCTCATTTCCACCCTGTGCCTGGCAACGCTACGTCCACGTTAGCCCACGCCTCGAGTTTGAATTGCGTCACTCGACGAGCCCTAACGTCCACGTCAACGTCCGGCCGAGACCCCCTTCCAGGTGGCCGTCCAGGGTGACACTGGGTGTCTGGCAGTGCACGCCCACGTCCAGCCAGCTGTCGCCGTGCATGTTTGAATTGAGTCACATCCACGACAAGCCATGCAACGACCGCGTTCCACGTAATTCCGAAACCCCGCTCATCGCTGGATCCCGAAACGGCTAAGGACTGGTCTCGTTTCCCCGGTGCCGTGCGGTTCGCGTCCACGTTAGCGTCCGGCCGAGACCTGGTCCCATACGGCCGTCCGGGGTGCAGCTCTGCGCCTGGCAGTTTGACGTCCGCGTTGAGCCAAGCGTTGTGGTGCGAACGTGCGAGAGGGATCGCACTCACGCCCACGACGATCCGTGCCGCGTCTTCGTCCACCCCAGGCCGAGTCCCGTTCCCATCAAGCCGCCGCCCGTCGTATGCTGGAAAGGCAGGTTGCCGTCTCCACCATCGTTTCCAGGCGAGTTGGACCTTTTGGGTGACTATTGGGACTTCTGGAAGCAGTCCCTTGAAGGGGCGGTACTGTCATGATCTGGTTGGCGACCAACGGGTGGCGCTGTCGGCCCCGCCTGCACCTGCACAGGTGCCGGTCGTTTCCAATCAGACACACTCGAAAGGCCACCTGGCACGACCGGGTAATTGTTAAATGTCATTGAATGCTGTTGGATGCAATTGTATGCATTGTGTGCAGTGCATGTGTTTGTTTAATCTTGGCGGACATTTAATCTTGGTTTTGTTTTGATACGTTGTATTTTTTCCATTCAGACGATTTTGATGTTTTACATTTTGTTCCTGCTGACTTTATTTTAATACAATTTCTCAAATGCTCTCCCGGCAAATTGGAGTTTTCATGTTTATGTTTGTAGTAATTATAAGTGCCTTGCAGGCTGGGTCCGAGAGGACAGTAATTTCATCTGTGCTGTATGTCATGCATATTAGCATATTTGACAATAAAGCTGACTTTGACTTTGACTTTTGACTTTGACAACCTCCTGCTCCCGCCTACCTGCTTTTTGAGATCCGCACCCGCCATCACCACCTTGCAAACCGTGACAATTCTAAAATGAAGTAAACAATACGATGAATAATTTGAAATTATTTTTGGGTATGCGGGAGGACATGTTATTTTTGTTTAGCTCTTTTAATCTGGAATGTTTTTGTGTACTATTGGTTTTTGACTCCCTCGCTAGGGCAGCCAATATAGCGAGAAAAAAAAAGGTATATAATTCATTATTGCCCCAGTGGGAACAAATGGGAAGGACGGGATGCTTTCGGAAAGTGAAAGTGTAAAAACTGATGTCATGAGATTTGAGTTAACTTGTTGCAATTTTACTTTTTCAATCACAGGAGATAGAGAGAAGCGGTGTTGACCACTTTTCCGCATGTGTTTTGTTTTGAGGCAGTTGTAAACATTTGTTCTCAAGTGGTAAGTACTGATGGTTGTGGAAATGAAAGGTGAGCTGTGTCAACGATGCCTAATATGTGCGTACGTCTAGACTGAACGGAATTAGACTAAAAATAAGGAGCTGATTGGTTAAAACTGTGAGCAGGAATACCTGAGCTCACCTAACATGTTATATAAGGATTATCACAATTGCAAACACTGTTGTGAGGTTTTAGGTTATTGATTGAATTCAGCAAAGAAGAATTTACACAGCGTTTGTGAACTCTGAACAAGGTACGAGGGACTCGGATGTACGTAAATCACAAGAAGGGGGAGCGAGCACGACAATTTTGAGCTCTCCCAACTTTGCTCAAAGCTGTCCATCGAAAATTGACAAAATCAGAAAAGGCCACAAATTGAAAATGATGATAAAAACATTCATACCTGTAGTATTGTTGTGTATTTTCAAAATACAGTGAGACCTCAACTTACAAACACCTTATCTTACAAACTTTTCGTCTTAAGAACCTTTAATTTATGAAAATTAAACCTTATAATAAGCAGTATTTTCATAATACACACCCACCGCGGCTGGCAGAGTGATCTTCGGCGGAAGCACACGACCGAACAGCGCTCCAGCCGGCGCTACTTTGCACACCCCCTCTCATTGAATGCACACGTCGATCGCCTACTTGGAGCTTTTTGCTGATAATTTTACTATGATGGGACCGAAAAAAAAAACACCACAGGCTCGTGTTCAGCCGAAGAAGACACAAAATAAAATCACTGTCGCTGAGAAGAAGGAGATAATTGAAAAACACGAACGAGGTGTGCGTTTGTGTGATTTAGTGGCCGAGCACGGCTATGCTAAGTCAAGCCATCAAAGGTGTGTCTGTTGCAAAAGGTGTTTCCGTGCTCTCAAAACGACGGTCTCGAGCAATCGAAGAAGTTGAAAAAACTTCATTTTACGGCACAGTTTATTTCTTTAATTACAGTCCTCATGTAATGTGCCTCTCTTTGTGACTTTATGATACAATGCAGTGTATTTCTTTCATTACAATACAATAGCACATTTATTATACATAGAATAAGGTATGTTGTGTGTAGTTTTAAGGCTTATTTCGTTAAAAACTATATTTTATGGAACAGATTATTCCCATTTTAATGGTTTCCTATGGGATTTCTTTTTTGAGATACACACTTTTCGCCTTACACACTCTGTCTGGGAACCAATTAAGTTCGTAAGTTGAGGTCTCACTGTAGATGAAAAAATATAATATATATATATAATAGATGAAAATCATAAATTAGTTTTAATTCTCCAATGTCACGCTTACCAAAAATAAATGTATTGCGTGTTCAGACTGAAATATGGAGAGATAAAACAGTTTTAAGAGGTGACAAGATCTGTTATATCAGATATTAAACATACACGTATACAGATGAAATAATTAAGATGCCTAGTTATTAAAAAATAAATCAGGAGTTGTGTTTCACCGCAAAAGAGCAAGATTTGGTTTTCTCTGTGAGTGATTCCTTATCAGGCGGCCTGTCACTCTGTTCAAAATTTATGATGCAGATGTCGAGAAAGCAGAGGACTCACCATTGTGGGGTGAAATTAAAACAAACAGAGGGCATTCCCAGTCTGCGAGTTTGAAACAAACCATCTGACTCTGATGAGTTACAGCTAGGACACAGATTAATGAACAAATTAAATATTGGTGAATGTGAGTAAATTAATACAATATAAATGTGATAAAAGCATTCTTCTAAATAGATAAAAGCAATCTTGCATACTGAAACAGATGGAACTGCCTCGGCGATTGTTGATGTGCTTGCCTAAAACTAACTGACATACGGATGCGGGACAAGCTGTTCCTTCCTGTAGCTTCCGAGAACAGAAAGAAAAACGTAAGAAGGCAATAATAGTGATAACAATTGTATTTTTGAACTGTAAACTGCTATACTACTGTGGGATCAGATTGGGCCTTTATAAACTTGATTCAATTATTGAAATGATTGAAATTATGGCAATTGTTAATGTGTGGCCACCATATTCCATCTGTAAAATACAAAGTGATGTTTGGAAAAATGCCGACCCAAGTCTATCTCTCCTCCACCTCAGATGGCGCACCCTGGCAAATTAATTTTTGTATTTTATTTTATGTGCAGCAATCCCGTATCAAGGCCGAGAAGGTGACTGAGAGAATATGCACGCCACAAAATGACTTGTCACGTTTTGGAGAGGACAATATAGGAACGCCTTTAATGACACCACACACATTCGGGGAATTTGCAAGAAACTATACACCTCTGAGAGTACAGTCTAATTAAGGAAAACCAAAAAAACCCTGACCAAATGTGAATTAATGTCCCCAGGTTCCAGCACGGCTGGCCCATCCTTCTAGCTCTATCTCGACAAGGCGGACCAAGGCGGCATGGCTGTGGGGCGGTAGGATGAGTGGTGGGTGTGTGCGAGGAAATCTCTGTTCAGCAATCAGGCTCTGTTCAAACAAGCTCTGACTCCTCAGCCACAAAGACCCAGAAATGCCAAGCCACAAAGCCAAGACATCCCATCTGCTTCCTGGGATAAAACCCCTCAACTGAAAAGCTCGCTACTGGCTTCACAGAACATAACCTGAGAAAGCTGAAACACGATTTGCTGCAGAAATGGACTCTGAATGAACAATCTCTCTCAATGCAAGGATGTCCCACCACCGAACTCTTGCAACAGTACTGGCTTTGATCTCTAGATTTCCTCCATATAACCCGACCGACCTCATGATAATGACCCCACTTCACAATGCTTTTGACACATTCGAAAACGAGATTGATTCCTACTCTAATTTTCAAAGGTGTGGAGGATGTGGCAGCCGCGGTGGACCTGTCAGGAAGCTCATTGATTAGTATCGTGCACTCGGAAACGCACCACACATTTTTCTCGCACTGAAATTGGAACCGATGGTAAAAAGGGTAGACAATATCCCCAAAAATAGTTAAATGTTAGAAATGCCTCATGAGCTGTGACTCAATACTCTGAAAAGCTGTTTTTCTCAAGAATTTTTGAAAAATTTTGACTAACAATTTTAGACATTATACGTTTATACTCGTAACGGCATTTCTCGTTCACTTATCTTGGTATGAAAATTGGATTTTTTTTCTCGCTGCATCATAATAGACTTTTTTTGGAAGCTCTTTGTGGCCAATTTGACCTTTCTTTTTTTACGATCACAAATGGAAAGGAAAATTCCAATTTGCATGGTTTTTGGGGGTTTACACAATGCCCTCATGCAAACTGACTATTTGAAGGTGCTTTATTTGGTTGTTTTTGACAAAAATGCTGCAACTTCTACTGTTCTTTTTCAGAAAAGAGAAGGAGGAGAGAATGACAACATTTTGTCCTACAACAACAGCGTGTAATAGAACCCAATCGAACAAAAGATATCCAGCATGCAAAGATATCAAGTATGCAAAGATTTCTTGAGGTAGAAGAATGCCGTTTTGGTAATTTGCGTGATGGGTTGATCGAAAGAGAGGTCATTATCAATAAGGACACTAAAGTTGCAACAGTTAGAGGAGGGGAATAGGGTGCAGTTGTCGATAATGATCATTCCAGTAGGAAGAGCAGTTGGTAATGTTGTGTATGAATTGTTTCCAGATTAGGAGTTTAGTAGGAAACAAATTAGCCCAGAGAGGTGGTAAGTGTTTTTGATGACGCGAGAGAAAGCATTGTGTTGGGAGCTCAACTCCTATGCTGATTCGGGCGATGTAATTAGGGAAATGTTTAATGTTCAATGGGAAAGATAGTAGATTTGTTTTTTTATCTCCGCAATAACAACCTTCTTACAGACCGGGACACCAATTCAAACCGTGGAATACGTGCTGCTCAAATGACAAGTGAAAGTTGAAAAAGGAGAGAGATTTTCCCTGGACGGAGAGTATGGGGTATTTTTTTTTAAGTTTATAGCTCCTGGTATTCCCAGGCGGTCTGCCATTCAAGTACTAACCATGCCCGACCCTGCTTCGTTTCCAAGAGCAGATGATATGGGGCAGGGTAGTATGGCCATAAGCTGAGGTACATGTCGCAAATGGGCCAGTTATAGGCTGCGGCAAGTTGCGGAAGTCGTCACGTTAGCATACTCCCAGCGTAATGAGCTCTCGGTCGGTCGGGAGAGCTCGCAGCGGCCTTACTCGCTGTCTGTTGTAAAAGTTGGCAGGGGAAAAATGCATCCAGCAGGCGGAAGCGCAGTCCTGACTCGCACCAGTCCTGTCAAGACGGACGCCTTGTGCACAAAGCTCCCTCTGCCGGCCACCGATAGCGTGACAGGCAGCGAGTAATAGAGCCAAATCAATGTGAGGGGAAGCCGATTCAAACCGCGGCAGAGGTGCTGCTCAAATGACAAGTGAAAGTGGAAACGGGTGAGAGATTTTTTCCTCTGGACGGAGAGTTTGGGGCTTATAGCACCTGGTATTCCGAGGCTGTCTCCCATCCAAGTACTAACCTGGCCCAACCATGCTTAGCTTACGAGATTTGACGAGAGCTGCCTTTCTCAGGGTAATATGGCCATAAAGTGGAGGACGAGTCGCAAATTAGGCATTTAAAGGAAGCGCCGAGCCGCGGAAGTCGTCACGACAAGCCCTTTGGAGTTAGCGCACTCCCGGCGTAATGCGCTCTCGTGAGAGAGTGAGAGCTCGCAGCGGCCTTACTCGCTGTCTGTTGTAAAAGTTGGATGTTCCCGCGTAGGGTAAAACGCCTCAAGCAGGCGGAAGCCCAGTCCTGCTTCGCAGTAGTCCTGTCGTGAAGGACACCTTGTGCAGAGAGCTTCCTCTGCTGGCCACCATTAACGTGATAGGCAGAGACTAAAGAGAGCCAAATCAACGTGAGGGGAAGCCAATTCAAACCGCGGAAGACGTGCTGCTCGAATGACAAGTGAAAGTGGAAACACGAGAGAGCTTTTCTCAGGACGGAGAGTATGGTGCAGCTGCTACCACGTCGACATACATGTCACACCGCTCAAGTAGGGGTTTAGAAATGACCTCCGTTACTGTATGTTATTCGATTAGGCTACCAAGGCAGTAGAGGGCGCTACGCGCCTGTGAATGAAACAGAGGAAGACAATGTAGGCTCAGCTCACGCATCCGCTGTCAGTCATAAATGCCGCTGTGTGAAGCTGATTAACACGTTTGTCTCGTGTCGTCTCTTCCTCGTCGTTCACAGCTATTCAAAATAATAAATTCTAGACATCTTCATGATGTTACAGTAATCAGGGACTTGTGGGGCGATGCTACATATAAAACTGTAGTTTTGTGGCTTTGATGAATTTGGGTTTTGGATGTCGATTGGTAGTTCACAGCACGACACACACGAGCGGGCAGACGTACATGTGCGAATGTGGAGGATATATACTATGGATAGCTGTTGAATGTATAGACCTACATGTTGATGTTATATTTATATCAGGAGCCGGTATTATTGGAAGGTGAACCGAATTGTATTCTGATATTGAGATTGTCGAATTGATGTTTTGATGAGTAAATGAGTCTGTCATAAATGCCGCTGTGTGAAGCTGATTAACACGTTTGTCTCGTGTCGTCTCTTCCTCGTCGTTCACAGAACACCTTATTGACTCACAGTGCTACCTGCCAGTGACTCATTTGGACCAACCCAGGCATCCTCTAGGCCTGAGGCCGGTTACACTCACCTGGCCGGCCGAGGCGGACATCATCCATTGCATGGGCTCCTGCGCCAAGCCATTCAAGTGGTGCACAGGTGAAATGGACGGATTGAGCATACCATTCCTGCTCGACACTGCAGCCTCCAGGTCACTGTTGAACGTGTCCACAGTTCGACACCTATTTCCTCACTTCCTGATCAAGGCCAACGCCGAAGACTTGTTTGGCTATGGCCACACTAGGATTGGCATGGTGGGCACTGCCACCTTCACAGTGCGCAATGGCTCGATGACGCTCTCCCCTTTGACCTTCCAAGTATCCCGTCATGGCGCCAACCACTTGGGCTTGGACTTGTTTTGTGCACTCTGGTTTTCCGTCTTTGACAATGTGAGTGCCCTAATTCAGCCCCAGGCCAACGGGGGTGTAGAAAGGTTTAACCAACCAGACGGCCTTACCTACTCTTCTTCAACCAGCGGAGGGGCCAATGAGAAGCGCCAGGTAAAGCAACCCACAATTACTGTGTCGGACTGGGTCCGCATTCGCTGGCCGAGCTGCTCACATAAATTGGACTCATTCTGGACAGCACCAGTCCAGATGACCACCTTCCGTCTGGCTGACGGGTCACGTTGGCATGCCAGCCGCATAAGGAGAGTGGCATCACCGATCTATTTGAACGACAGGGCTGTCGCAGGCATGGACTTCTCAGACAAAGACTACTGACGTTCCTGTCACACATCCGAGAACACCGGTGGGGCGCCTTAAACAGCGTCGTGAACCAGCGGTGCCCATGGGGCCAGAGCCTTATCCAGAGCCTCGGCCAGCACGCGTTCGCCTTCGCCCTCGGTATTTGGACAATTACATGACTGACTTCTAATGTTCAGACCCTCGCCAGCGCTTAGCCTATTTCGTGGCAGAATAACCCAGAACGCTAAGTGGGGAAACTGGGTGTCTACCCGGTTTCCCTTGTTTAAAGATTTGTTTTGGCTCCTTCAGGGAGGGGGGTAAATGTAGCATATGTCACACTGATACAGAATTTTGCGACAGGTCATAAAGTAGCGGTGACGTTATGACTGCAGGCAGAGACAAACATGGCGGCACAGTGAAATGTTGACAAAGCAACTCATTTTGTATAACGCTGTAATATTCACTCTAAGATAATGAGGCATAATGCTGAATGTTGAGTAGATCTGGCATCGCAGCCACGTTGACAGCGATAAAAAAAAAATAGTTCTTGTGCAATGGTGAGCGAAGCGGCAATGAAAGTGGTATCAAATTAAAGCTAATAAAATTTTCTTGAATATGGTGGTAAGCACAACAAAACACATGAACACCTGTGTAAATTTTAGCAAATTTTATTGCACAAACAGCTGGGACACTACAAAAAATCAGTTTGGTAGTATGATAGCACTGCACTGACACATATATTGCATAAGAAACTGTTCAATGAAACTTGTTCAATGTGGCTTTTTTGAAACTGTCATTTTTTTTCCTGTGGTACTCCACAACTTGTGGTAAGCAGCTTCTTTGCTCTGGGTCAGTAGTGATCTGAGTTGCAAAGTCACTCATTAGTTTCATACCTCTATCAGCCACATCATTGGTCACTTTCACTGACCTCACAAACTTCTGTGCATTCCTGTGCATTGTCTTCCCAGGTGTCAGCAGGAGTAGTGAGCCAGTCACATTTCACTCGAAGAGCATCAAACAGAGAGTAAGACTCTGGCCCTAACTGGTCTGTGAGAACTGCAGCTGCCTTGATGACAGGAAACACTGGCTTGCCTTTACTGAAACTCTCAGGTTTCTCTGTTTCTGACAGCTTCTCTTTTGCAGACTTGGTCATGGTGGCATGTGAACTGAACAAGGTGAATGGCACTAGTTCCTGGGTCAGATACCGGCGGTGGTTGTTCATTTTCTTGAGAACAGAGGTTGCCAGTTCATAGTCATACTGCCTGTATTGCAGCATGTTCTTCATAAGATGGAGGTCATAGATAGGTGCATCAGCTGCAGATGTGGTGGTCACCCAGTGGCTGGTGTAGAATAAGGCCAGGAACTTGTTCATCCTCTCCAGCTTGAAGATCGTGTCCGTGTTGTATTTTAGTTCATTGGAAAACATGAGCATCTTCATACAATAAATGTTCCTGGCCATCCAGCGGGCTGGGTGAATGGCACCTGGCTTGGCCCATACCTCGAGGAGGTTCCTTGCCAAGCAGGATCAGGTACAGCTCTGCCACCTCTCTGTAATCTGCCCTCGGACTTGCTTCCTCAAGGAAATTGCTTAAGACTGCAATTGTGCTTGTCTTCTTCTGTTTCAAGTCTTGTTCAACTAGGCCCAGAACTCTTGGGCAGTCCTTAACCAACTTGTCCTACTTCTCTTTCACACTGCTGAACATTGGGTTGTCAGGACTCTTGACCTTGCTAAACACAGCCTCCCGTACACTTCCAATTACAGTGATACCTCAGTTATCGACCATAATCCGTTCCAGAACCCTGTTCGAAAAGCGATTTGTTTGAACATCGAAAAAAAAATTCCCATTACATATAATGTAAATCGTTTTAATCCGTTCCAACACCCTGATTGTTTACCTTTTTAGTACAGTATTTTATAGATTATTTTATGCATGAAATTGCACATTAAAATGCTGAGCAACACATAAAAAGCAATGTGTATCTCTGAAATTGTTAAGCAAAATGGCAAACACACAAATAACATAAACATACATGTAACCCAGGCTAATTGTAGGTTCGTAAAGAAAATAATTATGAATACAATTTTTTACCTTTGTGGTGGTCAGCAGAAGGCGCAGGTGGACGGAGGAAGGAAATTTATTGTTTGGAAGGAGAGTCCCTTTCCATAAAAAGTTTGGGGCGCTCTTCTGCCTGAGGGGTGCTCACACATTCAAATGTCTTTGCATGACTTGGCTACAGGATGTACTTTTCTCTTAAAATATCTATCCAATGACACTTGCTCTCACTCCCGTAGCCACATCACTAGATTTCACAGCCTCCTCATTCTTTAATATCGTACTGGTCGTAGATTTCGCCATGCTGTATTTCCTACCGGGTGCTCAATAGGTCGATCGTGATCGATCAATCGATCTCCATTGTACTATCGGTAGATCGCAAGACAAGGTGATGTGATATTGTCAAGAACTGACACTTAACAAATCAAGTGGAGTTCTTTTGAAAAAAAATGACGTCAGCCAATCAGCCATCCCGTTATTTGATTGATACACCGGAGAACCAATCAAACGACATCCCATTGAGAGACTCACTGCGAGCTCAAACAACGCCCTTTCGTTGCAAAGTGAACAAGGATGTCGTTAGTTCCTAATTTATCGCTCGGTTTTTCCCCTTAAACGTAAGATAGAGTATAAAAAAGTGGAAGAGAATCAGAATCAGAATCAGAATACCTTTATTCGTCCCGCAATGGGGAAATTTGCAGTCCACAGCAGCAATTGAAGAGGGATGGGGTTGGGGTGGGAGTGAAAGGATAGAAAACAAGATATTCTAAGCATAACAAAATAAAAATGTCAACTGTATACTGTGCAAATGTAGATGTGCAAAAACCGTTCTATAAACAAGACTGTACATAGTGCAGAATCAAGAGATGCATTTAGATATATTGCAACAACCCATATTTACAAGTGTCCAGTTTTTTTTGTTTTTTCCACATGTGATCATTGGGAATTGTGAAGCCTGACAGCAGTCGGTAGGAACGAGCGGCGGTACCTCTCCTTCTTGCAGCGCGGGTGTAATAGTCTCTGGCTAAAGGAGCTACCCAGAGCTGTCAGGATGGGCAGGAGGGGGTGGGAGGGGCTGTCCGTCATAGCTTTTAGTTTAGCTAGCGTCCGTCTGTTGCCCACCTCCTCTAGAGAGTCCAGCGAGCAGCCCACGACAGAACTGGCCCGCTTGACAAAGCGCTCCAGTCTTTTTCTGTCCCGGGTGGTGATGCTGCCTGACCAGCAGACAATGCCATAGTGGATGGCTGATGCCACCACAGAGTCATAGAAAGTCTTTAGGAGTGACCCCTGAACTCCAAAAGACCTCAGTTTCCTGAGGAGGAAGAGGCGACTCTGTCCCTTTTTGATTAGGGCATCCGTGTTTGTTGTCCAGTCCAGTTTATTGTTGAGAGTAACACCCAGGTACTTGTAGGAGGTCACCCTCTCAATGTCCGAACCCTGGATGTTCAATGGTGCAGGTGACGATTGTTTCCTGCAGAAATCCACCACCAGCTCCTTGGTTTTGCCAGTGTTGATCTGGAGGTGATTCTGCTGGCACCAGTCCACAAAGTCCTTTGTCAGTCCCCTGTACTCCCTATTGTCTCCCTCTGTAATGAGGCCGACAATAGCTGAGTCGTCAGAGAACTTCTGAAGGTGGCAGGTTGGGGTGTTGTAGTTGAAGTCCGAGGTGTAGAGGGTGAAGAGGAATGGAGCCAGGACTGTTCCCTGCGGCGCTCCGGTGCTGCAGAGAAGCCTGTCCGACTCACAGTTCTTTACCCTCACGTACTGTGGCCTGTTTGTGAGGTAGTCTGTAATCCAGGATGTGAGGTGATGGTCGACTCCGGCATGCTGCAGCTTGTCCCCCAGTAGACTGGGCTGGATGGTGTTGAAGGCACTGGAGAAATCGAAGAATGTGATCCTCACCGTGCTCCCAGCATTCTCCAGGTGCAGCAACGCCGTATGGAGGAGGTAGATGACGGCAAGAGCTGGACCAAGTAAGAAGAAAAACTCACTTTCATACAGAATGAGAGGATGACTTTTTTTCACAATGACATTATCAGTGCGGTTGTCTCGTCTGCCAGTTATCAGTGTGAACTCAGGTAATGACACACAATTGACATAATTATGTTGTGTTGTGCAACATATGCGGATATACATAAACATAAATTGCAATAATCTTCACTATATTTCTCAATAACACAGGTGTTCATGTTTTACGCCCATATTGAGTAGATCATTTTGACTTGATTATTTCAAAAGTAGCTCCCTTGCTGAAAAAAGTGTGAGCACCCCTGCCTTAGCCAGATCAGACACTCGCACACCTCCTTCATATTTTGCTATTATTTATTTCTTAAATGCAATAGTTGTACACACTACTTTTGTTTTTTCACTTGTAGCAGCACTTACTTTCTTTAGAGGCATGATTAGGGGCTAAAACTCTTCGTACACAAATATTAAACGCGAAAGCAAAATACAGCACGTCCGCAAGCGACAACAATTGGTCACAAAGAGAGCAATACACCCGTACGCCGCTCAGCATCCCACCCTCGCGTACGCACTCATGCTTCTAACTCCGATTTGTTCGAACTGTGAGTCGTTCGAAAACCGAGGTTACACTGTATTACCTCTGATGTGATGGCGACAAGTGAAGTAGAATAACTTTTTGCCTAATTTTTCTTCAATAAGCTTCGCTGCACCCTTGTTGAATCCACTGTTGCTTGCTGTAGTATCAAAATTAATTGATTGACGTGATGAAAGGAATGAAAATAGAAAACCAAAATACATGAGCTGCTGTAAAGGCAGCCACTCTCGCGGCTCCGTCTTGACGTCAAAAGAACAAAAAAATAATAATTAAAATTAACACAGGTGTTCATGTTTTACTCCCATATGCAAGAAAATTATATTAGCTTTCATTTGGTACCACTTTTAATGCTATAGCATCAACCTCAGGAAAGCTACAATGAAAATAAGAAAATCATATCCCAAATTTTGCAGTGTTTTTGAAAAATGTCAACTATAAAATTACATGGCACTTGAGGCAGGCATAGCCAAGGTCCAAGATCACAATAATTGGTATATTTAGCTAATTTAGACCTTGGAGAATGGGAATAATATCAGTTTCCAGATGTTTGAAGAAGAAGGTCAATTTTGAAGAGGTCTAACCTTCCAGGCTTCAGGCTCTCTCCAGCTCCTCTCTGAGCCCTTGGTATTTCTCGATTTTCTCATGTTCCTTCTTTCTGATGTTTCCATCACTCGTGACCGCTACATCCACGACAACGGCTTTCCTTTGCCCTTTTTCTATGACCACGATGTCTTGTTGGTTGGCCATTACTATCTTGTCATTCTGTATCTGGAAGTCCCACAGGATCTTTGCTCGGTCATTCTCGACAACCTTGGGAGGTGTTTTCCATTTTGACCTTGTGGTTTCCAGTCCATACTCTGCACAGATCGGTAGACTATGCCAGCCAACTGGCTATGGCGCTCCATGTAGGCTTTCCCTGCCAGCATCTTACATCCTGCAGTTATGTGTTGGATTATCTCAGGTGCCTCTTGCACAACCTACACCTTGGGTCTTGCTTGCTTTGGTATATCTGTGCCTCGATGGCTCTGGACTTCTGGAGATCAGCCCCTTCAGTTCGGTTCGGTGGTACATTGACAGTTCCAAAAAAGCCACATTGAACAAGTGATAATACATGTGTTAATAACATCCTATCTGACAATTTCTTATGCAATACAGTGAGACCTCAACTTACAAACACCGCAACTTACAAACTTTTTGTCTTACAAACGTCAAATTTATGAAAATTAAACCTTATAATAAGCACTATTTTCATAGTACACACCCACCACGGCTGGCGGAGTGATCTTCGGCGGAAGCACACGACCGAACAGCACTAGAGGTTAGGTTACCAACAGTCCTTATGGAAGGTGTCTCCTTTCATAAGCCATCAACGACCATCAAAAAGATAAATAAAACTTTATTTTACACTACAGTTTATTTCTTTAATTACAGTCCTCGTGTAATGCGGCTCTCTTTCCAAACAGCAATTCCCTTTGACCTTCGACCTCCAATGCCATTCCATCAAGCTATAAATGACCATCACAAATGTAAATAAAGTGACTTTATGATACAGTTCAGTGTATTTCTTTCATTACAATACAATACGTCTGTGTAAGCTCTCAGTCGTACAGGAGTGGTCCATCGATGAGAAGGTTTCTTCAGCCGTCATCTGTACAAAAGTGAAGGTTTCGGACGTTTCGCCTCCTATCCAAGAGGCTTCGTCAGCGAACTAAAGTTCAATTTGGATCGTTCATACAATAGCCTGCTCAGGCAAAACAGGTTAGGCAACTTTCGCAATGCTGATGAGGGTCGTTATGCTGATGAGGTGATACCGGGGGGAGTGGGGGTAATAGGCCAGTCGTTAGTCAGGAATGTAGGAACAATAAGTGGGGCCACAGGGAGGGGTCCCGCACCCCCCCTCAACCTTAGAGTAGGCACCTATCATAGCTGTGTCCGGCGCCACCATGTCTGGACATTAGGGATATATAAATGGGGCCGATACGACCAGTCAGACTTTAGTTCGCTGACGAAGCCTCTTGGATAGGAGGCGAAGCGTCCGAAACCTTCACTTTTCTACAGATGACGGCTGAAGAAACCTTCTCATCGATTACAATACAATAGCACATTTATTATCAAAGTCGGTCGAAGTCAGCTTTATTGTCAAATATTCTAATACAGTGAGACCTCAACAACTGGAACAACATCGGATATCTCGTTTCAGAAAAGCGCAGTGCTGGGAACAGCGCGGATACTACGCAGAACCCTCAAGCTTCCTGGCCTCTGGCAGAGGACTTGACCTAAAAAAATGGGGGACAGACACCACTCATGGGGGGTGAGACGAGATAGATGGATGGATGGATGGATAGATAGATAGATAGATAGATAGATAGATAGATAGATAGATAGATAGATAGATAGATAGATAGATAGATAGATAGATAGATAGATAGATAGATAGATAGATAGATAGATAGATAGATAGATAGATAGATAGATAGATAGATAGATAGATAGATAGATAGATAGATAGATAGATAGATAGATAGATAGATAGATAGATAGATAGATAGATGGACGGATATATTACAGAACAGCTGTTCTGGTAGCAGTGTTTCTCAGCCAAGGAATAGGAGTTCTTTGGGCAGGAAAAAATCCCACTCGCCCTCCTTTTCCAGCCACTATGTCTGTCAGTCGGGTTTCTCTCACCAAATGTGTTAAATGTTGTTTCTCCTGGTTCAGTTCTCCATTTGTGTAATCTAAATATTAAATCAGCAGGAAGAAAGGTGATATACAGAAAAAGAATATTCAGAATATCGGGCAGCTAGAGGAAGTTCTCGAGGGTAGAAGTAAAGCCAAGGGAGAGAGAGAGACAAGAGCGTGCGCGAGAGCACCTCCCGGACAGATATATAGACAAGAAGGAGTGATGTCACTTTGGAAATGACCTATCATCTGCTAAATACAATCATGAATATTTATTATTAGACTAAACATGATAGATTTGTATACTAATTACAAGCTGAGTAACATATACAAATAACTAAACTACATACATACATGGATTTACTAATTGATAAGAATAAGTACAAATGAAATTATCATGTGTATATAACTAGTTCTAACAGTATTGAGGGGCATTATCTGAAAAAAACTTTCTGGCACCCCATGCCTGGCAAAGATCTATTGTAAATGCACATTATAGAGATCCAGTAGGGTTAGTTTGGCCATCTCTACAAACCGAGAATAATAGTCCACTACGAGTAGGTAGTTGTCATGGTTGAGTGGGAAAAGATCAGAACCTACTTTTTGCCAGGGTATCTGTCACAGCTCACTTGTCATCAATGGCTCCACACGGTTGGCACACTCTTCGATACATGCTCTGCAATTTCTCACCAGCTTGTTGAGTTGGCTGCTCAATCCTGGCCACCATAGAGCCTCTCTGGCCCACTCTCTGCATCTGGTCATCCCCTGATGTCCCTTGAGTATTGCCTCAAGGACAGAGCTCCACATTGCTCTGGGAATAACTAGTCTGCAGCCTCTGAGCAGTAGTACATCATGTACTGGAAGCAAGGCTCTATCAGGCCAGTAAGCCTGAACTGGAGCTGTGAGCTTGCTGCGCTCAGGCCATTTATTTTCACAGTACGTGTTTGTGTCTTCTTTTAATTCTTTGTCGGTGGATGTGATGAGATAGTCAATGATCATCGATGAGATAGTGTAATTGTACCTCATCAGTCTGAGTCGGAATCGTTGGATTATGGGAGGAAGCTCAGGAAGTGCCTGGTGACCGAGCAGACTGACAAGTGGCTCGTGGTGGGTCTCGATGAAAAAAATGTCTCCCAATAAAAAGTCCCGAAAACGCTTACATCCCCAAGTCACTCCTAGCGCATCCTTCTCCACCTGGGCATACCTCTGCTCTGTCTCTGTCATTGCACATGATGTGTATGCGGCTAGTTTCCACTGCCCTTCTTCCTTCTGGAGGATAACTGGAGGATAACTGCTCCAACCGGCGACAGCTTCAGCTCTTTATTGGGGTCGTAAAATGTGAGTACGGGAGGTGATGTGAGATCATTTTTCAGCTGATCAAGCTCTCTGTTGTGCACATCCCCATATCCACTGATTCTTCTTGGAGAAAAGGTCTCTCAACGGCTTGCCTTTTTCCACCAGGCCTGGAATGTACTTTAATAGCTGATTTAGCATCCCCAGGAAGCTACGAACCTCTCCCGTGTCGGACGGCTCTCTCATGGACATGACAGTATTTACCTTGTCTTCCTGAAGCTTATTTAGGACTATGTGGAGTCTGATTTTGTGGTCTTGTTGATTTCTTCCCCATATGAGGATATCCTCTATGTGGCATCAGACTAGCCCGTCGATGATCATTGACATGCACCGCCGAAAATGTTCTGTCTTCCTTTCGCTTGAGCTCCTCTTTCACTTTGCCTAATAAAGGAATGGGAACTCGTCTGGGTGTGGCCAGGGAGTAGGGAATTGCATCTGGCCTCAGCTTGATAGTAAGTGTCATTGAGATCTTTGAAATGCGCTTAAATTAAAATGTATTCTTCTTCTTCTTCTTCTTCTTCTTCTTCTTCTTCTTCTTCTTCTTCTTCTTCTTCTTCTTCTTCTTCTTCTTCTCATTATTATCTCATCTCATCTCATTATTCTTATTATAAGGCTGCTGTATCATTCCTAAACCTTGACACACTTTTGTGTAGGCTTGTCTCATTTCGGATTTGTTATGGTGTCTGCTCTGTAGACTAGTTTAAGCTTAACGCTTGCTTAGTCTGCTTGACAAGGCTACATATAAATCATAGACAACATAAATCTCCTCCTGAATTACTTGTTCTTCTTTGCACAATGACTCACTATACAGTAAAGTCTCGTTATATCGATATTCAAGGGAGTCCGAAAAAATATCGATATAACCGGGACTATCGATATATCCGACCCTGTTTGCATGTAATTTTCTCCGTGCGTGCATAGAAATAGTAGCGATATAACCGGGACTATCGATATATCCGATATCGATATAACGAGACTTTACTGTATTTGCCTAAAACAGATAGCTGCCTGCGACCTGGGCCAAATAGTGGTCTGTCTGGTTTGGCGAACTGAGAGTCGCCCTCTGTAATAGCACTGAGCCCTCCATGTGACCTTTGTTCTCAGACAAAAGTCTTTGGTGTGCCCTTGGGTTGCTTTTCGTGTTCTTCCACAGAGTATGGGAGTGTCCCTTGGTGTAAATTCTACCATGATGTCCCTGATCTACTGGTGAAGAGACGCTTTGATCCTCTCCTCTTTCACTGAAGGTGAATGATTGGTTGACTATGCTCTCACGTAGCATACCCAATGAAAGGTCTTCCAGCCATGAATTTTTGATGTACAGTAAAGTCTCGTTATATCGATATTCTCACGAGTCGGAAAAATATCGATATAACCGTACTATCGATATATCCGATCCTGCGCCGAACTTCATTAAAAGTCGGCAATAAATGAGGGATCTTTGATAGGGCATGTAATTTTCTCTTGAGTTCATGGATTGCGTATCTAGCATGCTTTTGTACTGTAGTGATGTGTATATAAACGTATGCATTAAAAAAGTCATTTATTATTTTCATAACGCACTCCTGCAATAGTGACTCTGAGTAGCACTCGACATTGTTCTATACACACGAGAGAGAACACCAGCATGTACATACTGTATAAAAAACAATGATTATTGCAAGCGATACAGATATCTGAATACAACACAATTAAATACATGTGTGGAAAACTGTTCGATTGTAATTCTTGTTTCTCATCTGGTTCGGTGTTCAACGAAGTTCTGTGATGAAATATCAGCGAGGACGATAGATGGTGAACAAAAAGCTACTTTATTCTAGTGAAACAAAAAGGAGCACATCTCTCGTCAGAGCGAGGAGCCAAGAGAACAAAGCCCGCCCGCTCAACCTAGTTTTGAAAAGACACAGCAGCGATCTGTTGTCCAATCAGCTACGGACACGTTTGTTGGGAGAACATTTAGACTGAAAGTCGATACCATGCGATGCGGACCACTTCAAAGTGGTGTGACCCCTGTAGAAATTTTCCTCTTTTTGGTCCCATATTACCCTGTGGATTATGTTTACAGCATCTCAAACAACTCCGACAAAGGTTTTTTGCGTATGAGTTGAAACCTTATCTTAAATGGAATATGTTTCCTGCTATAAACACCATCCCTCCTGTTGATACATGTGACCTACCATGGCTCAATCGAGCCACCATAGGGAACATATATCTCGGTAAACATGGTTTATTGTCTATTTTATACAGCCCATCAACTAGCTTAGCACCATCGGCCAGCCAGATCTTTTTCGGATTTTGTGGTTAGCGCTTGCATATCCCTCAAAACTTGTGTGGGCACTAATTCACGTGTCTCTTGGTTTACTGGATTGAAAACAGTCTAAGCAGCCTTCTTGTCAGCTGCATCTGCTCTAGCATTACCTGCGCTAATCCTGTTTTAGCCCTTGTGTGCTGCACATTTGCATACAGACACATTTTTTGGAAGGAGGATAGCTTTCAACAATCCTCTTAATAAATCTGCACGTTCAACAGTCTTTCCTTCTGCCCATTTACACGCTCCAGTCAATGCAACAATTTCTGCTGCTTGCATTAACGTTTTTGGTAATGAACCATCAGCAATAATTTCAACGTGGATGCTGTCATGTAAAGGTGTGTCTTCCAAATCAGGTTGTAGAAATGTCATCATCTTTTTTTTCCTAGAAGTTCAAATTATTTTTGGCAAAACTGTAACGTAGTCAAAGAAATTATATTACCTGTACTTTCTAGATTTTGGAACACATTGATTGATACAGTCTTGTTTTCGTCTTCAGTTGGTGAGACAAGATGTCGTCATTGTACAAAAGAATTTGAGAAGTCACCGAATTTTTTTAAGGTGACAATACATGAAGACATTTCTTGTGAAAAAATAAACCATTTGTATAACGACTGAGTTCCCTTAGTAGGGGACGTGTGTTCCAGTCTGCTCTTATCCTAAAACACATCTGGTCTTCTATAAGCAGCAAGGGGGGGAGAGTGAGTGGGGGAAAAGAGAGGGCAGCCGTTAGAGGAAGTGGTGGGTGGACCCCGCGCGCAGATCCTCCCCTGACCTCTGACTCCCAAGCTCAAATTCCCCAATCCACAGCTCGCCCCTCCTCCCGCAGGTTAATTCTGTCTGTCCAGTAATGGCGATTTTAAGACCACGAGCTCCTTTGTCCTTTTAAGGCAGGAGGTACTTTATCAGCGGCCATCTTTGAAGGCATAGCTTTTTCATTCTTTCCTATCTGCTTGAACTGGTCAACATATATGGAATAATCATCACCAGATTTAGGAATACAGTTGGGGTGTCAGAAAAACATATCCAAAGCGTCCCCTGGATATGTTTTGGATTGGATTGGATTGGATTGGATTTGCCTTTATTAGTCTCACAGTGGAGAAATTTACATCTACCCCACTTTTTGTATATATATATTGAATTTCATACCCCGGTGAATTGGAGCTTTTCTTAAAAAAAAATTGCACCCATTCACTCAAAACCCCAATTCACCAACAAATTCCTTCTGTTAACTCTCTTCCAAAAAGGCACACACCCGCAGTGTTAATGCAAACACAAAGAACAAAGAGAAAGACACCCGTTGTGTTAGTCTCCAACCGCGAGACACGTTCACATGCACACACAATGAATGCACATGCACACGCACTCACATGCACATGCACACACACTCACACGAACGGCTCAAATGACTCCCTCGCCCCCACTTTTTCCTTTTTGAGACAAACAAACTTGTAGCCCACCGTGTTAGCATAAATCAACCAATATGAATGTATTAATTTCACAGAGATTCTAGTATCGATAGCAGCTGCGTTTGAAAATAACATATAACGTCTGGATCAAAATTAAAAAATCTTTCAATTTTCCAATTTATCAACCAGCCCACGCACAGAACTGAATTCCAGGAAATCACCACCTTGTGAAGAATTTTTCACTGGAAGACTCCAAATCTAAGTCGGTGTGCGGCTAACCAGACGCATCCCATCTGTATAAGCACCGGATCGTCGCGTGCATTAGTACGTCAATGCACATTGGGCCCGACCTTATAGGGACCCGCCGTGGCCCGATCATCAGAAACCGAACCCATAATCTGAACCGGGTCAGAATCAGATGATAACATCCAATAAGGTCGTGTTACCAGCCCCCCAGATACGTGGATTAACATGAATAGGATACCCTCTGGCCATAAAAGGATCCCACAATACATCCAAACAATGGCTGTTTGCTAGCGCGTCACTCACCTAGCGAACTTCGACAAACACAGCCGTGTAGTCAGTCAGAATGTTGGAGAGCTCCACCACGCCGGTACAAACAGGTGCTTCCAAGAAGATGGTAATCTTCTTGTCTCCCGTGAGAACTCACGGACAAGCTCCACCGAAGTATTATCTTCGTCTCCCGTAGTTACCCAGTCAAAAAGCAGGCATCGCCGAGAAGGACCGACTGTCCTTCCGTCTCTTGCGGGGAATTTGCAAGAAGACGCCGCCGGGAGCTTTCTAAGCCCCCGTCTCTCGTCAACTGAGCACGCAGGTGGCACTCCGGACCGAATGTTTGGCACGGGTTTCGTTCACCAATTTATGTTCGATTCTAATTCTTGTTTCTCATCTGGTTCGGTGTTCAACGAAGTTCTGTGATGAAATATCAGCGAGGACGATAGATGGTGAACAAAAAGCTACTTTATTCTAGTGAAAAAAAGGAGCACATCTCTCGTCGGAGCGAGGAGCCAAGAGAACAAAGCCCGGCCGCTCAACCTAGTTTTGAAAAGACACAGCAGCGATTTGTTGTCCAATCAGCTACGGACAAGTATTGGAAGTCACACAGCAGCGATCTGTTGTCCAATATGCTACGGACACGTTTGTTGGGAGAACATTTAGACTGAAAGTTGATACTTGTTACATCCTGCTTTCACAACTATTCAACTAATAAGCTTCATAAATCCATGTAGACTAAACTAAACATGCAATAACATAATATATACTAAGCTAAATATGGAATAACATAATACGTTTACTACTCTAAGCATGAAATAACGTAATGTTTACTAATGTGCATAAGCACTCTATCAAAAACAAAAACTGCAACGTTTACATTACATATGTTGAGAAAGGATTCTGCGGCATGTCGAGCTCTTTCACGATGGAGGATTTGCTTCTTGTTGGCTTGTCCTCCAAAGCCACTATTGCCTTGTACTTCGTTCCGATGTCACAAATCTTACATTTCCCCATGGTTGAAATTGGTGTTGAACAACTGTACTTTATATCAGAAGACTACATTATGTTTCAGATATTATTGCAGCTCTGCTACACAGTGAAAGACACGAAATCTGGTCTTAAGCTGCTTTTGTATCGATATAAGCAGGGCAAAATGGCTGGCGGGAGATGAAAAGGGCACCGTAGTAACCGGATTATCGTAATAACCAGGTGTCGTACAAACCGGAACAAATTATACATAAAAGACTAGAAATTTGCCGGGAAATGAAAATAGTATCGTAATAAGCAGTACTATCAAAATAACCTATAACGAGACATTACTGTATGTGTCCAGAAAAAAATGCATTCTGGTGAGTAGTGTCTTCGTTCCTATCTTCCTCGTGACGTGGTGTAGCGATTTTTCTGGTCGTTGCCAGAACCCATGCTACCCAACAAGATGCAGAAGGCCTTTCTCAAGACTCAGCATCTCCCCACCTGCGTCTTTATTCTGCTCTCTTGTATCCTTCCTGACAGAAACCATAGTGTCCTGTGTCACTTTGCTGACTTTCTGAAAAAGGTGTCCAAGAGGTGCTTACATTTTTGTGAGCATTTTTGTGAGCAAGAACCTTTTCTCTAACTGTGCCGATGTGATCCTCGCTTCTGGGTTTGATTCCAAGTGTGCAACCAATAAGGTGGACTGCAGCAACTTGTGCTTAGTCTTGGCTCCCACCGTTCTCCAGTCACCAGTTGAAAAAATGAACAGCAGCACGGAGAAATGCCTCCAACTGGAGAGAGATGTCCTTCAGTGCTTGATCCAAAACGCCCACAGCATTGGTAACGGTGCACATCACTCAGCTGCTAGTCTTCACAGCCTCAGCCTCGTTGAGATCTAATTTATTTTCTTTTGCTTCCTGTTTCAGGTAAGCTGCCACAGATCCTGAAAGACAAGCTTTGCGCTACGACGGATTGCGAGCCAGCAACGGCCAGTTTCATGAGTCAGACATTTATGTGAATTAGAAAACGAAATCATTGGGGAAAATTCAGTTTCGGCCCCATGACGTGTGTATTATCTGGCCATGTCATTAGTTGCAATCATTGCTCAATTTTTTTTAGTTTTTTTTTTTGGGAATTGAAGAAAATGTTTCTCACATCTGCAAAACACAAAATCATTACATTGTTTTCAAATGACTAGCAAAACCACGTGAACGGGTTAAGCCACAAATAGAAAGTCATCTAGTCCATGTATGACTCAAACCAATTTCAAACGGTTATGCCATTGAATCACCGTTCTTGTTTTGTGTTACTTTGTTTCATATAAGATCAAAATGTCCCTGAATGTTATGAAACCGAAGCAACAAAAAGCAAACCTGGACCCATCACCTAAAGTGACTCAATTTCCAACCACTTTGCACCTCCTGTACTGTCATCACTCAAATGGCAAAGCAACAGAGACCAAGATCATACTTTGAAAATGTTGAATGTGACGAAATCTATTTTTGTATACACAGTGATACCTTGGCTTACAAACTAAATTGGTTCCCAGACAGAGTAAGGCAAAAAGTGTGTATCCCAAAAAATAATTTCCCATAGGAAACTATTAAAATGACAATAATCCGTTCCCAAGTCCCCATAAAACGCAATTTTCTACTTTCTAATTTTCTAAGCCTTAAAATTACACAAAATATACCTTATTTTATGAATAATAAATGTGCTATGGTATTGTTTAGCTGGGTTGATAGCTTTTTGCATCAAGTGTACTTTTGTGGGTTATTTGTGGAGCTTGATGGGAATATTAAACCTTGCAGTCTACACTCTGCCTTTGAACTATCAAAGTTGAAACGAGTCCAAATGTCACTGTTTTCTATCCATTTTCTCACTCTCTGTCGTCTGCCTGTCTCTTTAATGTTTAAACAACCTCCCTCACTGTTGCATTCTTGACCAATCACATGGCTTTAACCGAAGACTGGGGGCGGGGAATAGAGGACAAAAAAAATGTCGGGTACCATTTTCTTTTTTGGAGAATGGCTTCACTCTCTCTCTGTCTGTAACCCCCATGCACTCACTGCTGCGTTCTTGACCAATCACATCGCTTTAAGCGACGACTGGGGACGGGGAATAGAGGACCAAAACAAAGGCCAAAACTGCCATTTTCTTGTTCGGAGAACGGGCTCGTTCGCAAATTACACATCACTCATTGTGGCAGCCCGTGTCTTCTTCTTTTCCTTTTGGCTTTTCCCTTCAAGAGGTCGCCACAGCAAGTCAGTGTCCTCTATCTTGAGAGGTTTGATCCGCATGTTTGTTTTGGCCAAGCTTTTACGTCGGATGCCCTTCCTGACACAACCCTCTGCATTTATCCGGGCTTGGGACCGGCACAAGAAGACATATGTCCCTTTGTGGCTACAGAACAAGCAACTCGCTCAGTAAAAGCCTCCCAAACACAAAATGGTAATCGGCACAGCAACATTCAAAAAAGCAAAAACTATACCGTGTGTATCCCCAAAAATAGTTTGTATGCCAAGATACAATTTTCATAAATTTAACGTTCGTAAACTGAAAAGTTTGTAAGCCAAGGGGTTTGTAAACCGAGGTATCACTGTATGTAAATTTAGATGCTAAATTTAAATGTGCGTGTCTGCGCACATATACAGTGAGACCTTGCCTTACAAACTTAACTGGTTCCCAGACAGAGTGTGTAAGGCAAAAAGTGTGTCTCCCAAAAATTAATTTCCCATAGGAAACCATTAAAATGAGAATAATTTTCAACTAAATAAGCCTTAAAGGACAACCGATATCTCCAGACAAGTTGTGTCCATAATTTGTAAAATGGCTTCAAATGACTTCTACTGAGCGTATTTTACAAAGATTCCACCGCAAATAACTATATTTTACGTTTTAAGACTCGCGCTGAATATTCAGAAAGTCTTGTTTTTGAGTTGGTGACGAGTCATGATGTCACTGAAGGAACGCCCCTGACCGAAAAAAGGACACATTGTAGCAGTCCTTCCATCACATCAATGCATTTTGCTGTGCTTGTTTGGTCTGAAAACGTCATGTTGCATCAAAAAGAGCCAGAAGAGGGCGACCAAGCTCCATATAAGTAATTTATCAGCCTGTGGAAACGGGCTGATTAATTCCTCACAGGGAGCTTGGTCGCCATTTTCTGCCTGCTACATTGCAGTCCAGATGCCTCAAAATGACACGGAAGGACTTCTTTAATCAATTGCAAACATGTATGCTTTCCTCTTCAGAACTATTTGAATCATATTCATAACTGGATGTGTAAAAAGAAAGCATATTCTCCGAATCTGAAGCCATTGATTTTGATTCTCCAGCAATGCAAGACGTCTTGGCGTGACGTCACGAATTGGGGGCGGGACTTTCAGAAAATGCCCAATTCGCAGCTCAATTTTTTGCAGATTTTGGACACTTTAAGTCATTTTTATTGGTGTTTTGCATTTGAATAAAAATATCATACTGCGTGTTTTGGGTATTTTACATGCTATGAAACGTTTTTCTGATGTCAGTTGAGAAACAAAAAAGTGACGTCGGTTGTCCTTTAAAACTACACACAACATACCTTATTCTATGTATAATAAATGTAATAAATGAAAGAAATAAACTGTACTGGTGTTGGAGGTCGGAGGTCAGAGGGAATTGCTGTTCGGAAAGAGTCACATTTCATAAGGACTGTAATTAAAAAAATAAACTACGATAAAATAAAGTTGTATTTACCTTTGTGATGGTCGTTGATGGCTTATGGAAGGAGAGTCACCTTCCATAAGGACTGTTGGTAACTCACCGTCTGGTGTGGCTTCTCTTCTTTGCTTCTTTGTAGACTCCTTATCATTTTTGCTGACTAAAAACCTCTTAATTGACACCTGTTGCTTTCTGACTTGTAAGGTCTTACGAAACTGAGGCATCACATTATCCTTCATCATGTTGATGATTCTCATAGCCACAGTCTTTTCTGGATTGAACTGTTCGATAAAAGCCTGCACATCATTCCACCTTGTCAAGATTGCCTTGATGTGCTCACTTGATGCTGCAGCCATCTCCTCCTCTTCGCCCTCAGATGTTCTCAAACCATCTGTTGCTGGCTTTAAAACCCTCAATAAGCGGCGAACTTCCAGGTTGCCGCATGGCGATATCGGAGTAAATTAGCCGTGCTTTGTCGCATATAATTTCTTTACTCACGCTGCGGCGGATAGCTGCTTTACGTAAATCCAAATTAACAGAAGTTTTTCAACTTCTTCGATTGCCCAAGACCGTTGCTTTGAGAGCACAGAAGCACCTTTTGCAAAAGACTCACCTTTGACGGCTTCTCTGTTGCGGAGGATGGTAGCAATGGTTGACTTAGCATATCTGTGCTCGGCCGCAAAATCACACAAACGCACACCTCGTTCGTGTTTTTCAATTATCTCCTTCTCCTCGACTCTAATCTTGTTTTGTGTCTTCTTTAGCTGAACACGAGCCTGTGGTGTTGTCTTTTTCGGTCCCATAACAGCCAAAATATCTGTAAAAACTCCTTGGAATAAAAACTCCTCGATCGATGTTTGCATTCAGAGAAAGGAGAGGAAGTGGGTGTGGAAAGGTGGGCCGGCCGGCTGGGGTGCTGTTCGGTCGTGTGCTTCTGTGTTCTTCCGCCGAAGATTACTCCGCCAGCCGTAGTGGGCGGGGGTGTATCGCGAAAAGTATTGCTTATGCCAAGGTTTAATTTTCACAAATTTAACGTTCGTTAACCTAAAAGTTCATAAGGTAAGGTGTTCGTAAACTAAGGCCCTACTGTACATGCATTTATTTTTCTATTTACTTTGTTAAAATGAATAAAAATGACTTTGCTTGGAGGATACATCTCCTGGACGCACCGGTACACATCATCAGTGATGTATCCTGGATTCATTAGGTGGTTCTGGTCTCGCAACATCAGACACCCTCATCCAGGCGACCCAGCCGGGGTGGATCAAGTCCTGGCTTGTGTCCCAGTAGCAAACCACGGATCTGACCTCTTCAGCCAGAGCCACCTTGTGGCTTTCTCTGCTGCTTCACTAGCAGCCCAAATGGCCCTATTCTTGGCCAGCCCTGTGATTCCCAGGCGGCCAAAGACTTTACAGAGGGAGCATCCCGCGAAGCCACGGCAGCCGACTTCTATGGGCTGCTAGAAAGTCCTCCTGCCCCACATCTACGTGGAGCGTCCTGTTGTTATCTTTGGACGTACATGGGGTGTCTCTCCAGCTTTGATGAAGCAGATAACCTTCTTCAGTGCATTATGGTGTTTGCTTGAGCTGATGGCAGAGGCTATACTCTCGGCAATTGCTTTGAGTACCTGATCGTGGCGGCAGCGAGAGCGACAATCAGTGAGGGACTTTAGGCAGCTGCTGAGGAGATGTTCCAGGGAGCCTCTTCCGGAGCAAAGTAGCAGGAGGGTGTCTCGTTCTTCCCCCATTAATGGAGGTTTGCTGGGCTAGGGAGGGAATCGTAGACTGCCGCTACGAGGAACCGGACTCAGTGGAATTCTGCCTGCATGATGCTCGACCAGGTGACTTTGCGCTGCAAAGTGCCCTCCCATCTTGTCCATGCTCCATGTTGCCGGAGTCCCTATGCCCTGCCCACTCACTCTTCCTCCTTCTCCTCTTCCTTGAGCCACTTTGGGGTTAAGTCTCATCTCCGACCGGTCGGTGTGTCAGTGACGCTGAATTGAAAAACAGTAAAGTCTCGTTATATCGATATTCTCGGGAGTCAGGAAAAATGTCGATATAACCGTATTGTCAATATATCCGGCCTGCGCCAAACTGCATTAAAGGGGGGGGGGGGCAACACGTAAACGGGGGATCTTTGATATGGCATGTCATTGGGTTCATGGATTGCGTATCGAACAGGCTTTTTGTACAGTAGTGAAGTGAAGAATAAATTTGTGCATAAAATAAAAACGTCTTTACACTTTTTTAATGACTATTTACTTTCAAAAATGCAACCAATGCAAAATCCTCACGTTCTACTCACACGAAACCACGAAAAAATGAATTTTCATATTTACCGTTCAAATACTAAGTGGAAACGAGCAGTGAGGCACCAGCCGGCTGATCCTCACCATGGATTGCGCAATCACTATGCTTACTGTGCTGGCTTGCTCTGCAGTGAGACCGCATTGCTGTCCTTCTGCATATCGCTATTAAAGCGTACAAACACGTTTAGTATATGAACTAAATTTCTACAGTTTAGCTGGTATATATAATGTAGAGTCATTGTACATTATAAACACTGCACTACAGTGTTTATTTTGTTTTATTTTTATCAAAATGCTGTGCGTAGGTGAGGCACACAGTTCTCCCGCCTCATGACAGGCAGGGGGCGCTTGTGATTCCAGAGATACTTCTTACTCCACGTCTGCAGAATAGAATTAGAGACAGAAAGCTACAGTAAACAGTTAGCAAGTAATGTGCAACCCTGCAGTCATTTTTCCCGTGTTGCTTGGCCTCACTTTCAGAATAGAGGATTACATCTCTCAATTGAAAGAATTTTCTAAACTGGACTTTCAATCGAAGCAGGAGGTAATAATTAAAGGAAGACCAACACCGCAGCTAAAGGGTTTGCTTCAGACAACGGGACACAATACTCGCTCTTTTCAGGCGGACTGGTACACACGAAAAGGCTGGCTGTGTGGATGTCCAGCAAGAAAGCGCCTTTTCTGCTTTTCCTGCCTTCTGTTCTCAACTTGTGACAATGTCTGGACTCAAATGGGATATTGCGACCTAAAAAATTTACAACGGAGCCTCATCGAACATGAGCGAAGACTCAACATCAGCATCCACAATGCTAAGGTAAAGGAGAAGCGGGAGATTTTAAAAGAACTCATCAATGCCACCTGCTTCCTTGCCAAACAACAGCTGGCATTTCGTGGAAATGACGAAAGTAAAGGCTCTGCTAATCGTGACAACTATGTTGAACTATTACATGCTTTCGCTGAGAAAGATGACAGGCTAGCGAGTAATTTTGGGACATCCAACGATTTAACGATTTAATTGAAGCAGTTGGTGATGTCATTAGAAATGACATTAAAAAGGAGATCGGTGCAGCCCCATTTGTTGCTGTAGAAGTAGACGAGATTGTCATTCTGAGCACTGAAAAGACTGAAAACATACAGTCGGAACAGGACCGATCAAGGACGACTTTCTTCACTGGCCGTTGAGACAGAGAGACTTTTAAAACTGAAGAAAGATAAGGAAGGCTTCTACAAAGAAGTTATCGATGCCTTTCTTCAGAAGGAGCGGCGCATGGACCTCATTTACAAGTAAAGGTAACACGATAAAAACGTTTTTTTAATTATTTTTTCTATGCTACAGTTTGTATATATAAAGAATGCTGACATGAAATTTTAAACAAAATACATTAACTGTTGCCAATCAAATGGTGAATAAACTACTCTGTAGAGTTCATATTGGATTGGATTGGATATGCCTTTATTAGTCTCACAGTGGAGAAATTTACATTCACTACATATGTACATACTTACATATGTTTGTAAATCTGATCTGGGATCAAGATGGCGCCCCCCTGTGTGGCTGCCTCCACAGCAGCTCTTTCCCTTTCTTGTCTACTTTTTCACTTCTTTACTTTTCCGTTTTTGTTTTGCCTGATCTCGCTCCATAAACCTACGGAGAGGAGATGGGCATCTTTTCTTTTGCTCATCGCCGTTATTTTTTACTTTTTCATCGCTCCTGTGAACGGGGAATCCACGCGCACGCGGAATCCCATTGTTTACAGTCGAGACCAGCTACTAGCGTGGCGGGCTAATAGCGGACTAGCGGCCGCCGCACCAGACATCCCCGATGAATTGAAGAGGAGGAAACGAGGATGTCGGGCCGGGAAAGATCGCCGCAAAAGAACGAGGAAATACCGACACGTTCTCCCGTCCGTCATCATGGGGAACGTGAGATCTCTCCCAAATAAAATGGACGAGCTGGCGGCGCTAACGCGACATCAGAGGGAGTACCGGGAAGCCAGCTTGCTACTCGTCACGGAGACATGGCTTTCGGCAATCACTCCGGACGCCCACGCAGAGTTGGAGGGCTTCCAACTCGTACGAGCGGACAGAAATGAAGGCAGCGGTAAGCAGAAAGGAGGGGGGATTGCTGTATTTGTGAATGACAAATGGTGCAATCCTGGGCACATCACGGTGAAGGAAAAACTTTGCACTCGGGACATCGAGCTGCTAGCCGTTAGCCTTCGGCCGCATTACCTGCCACGGGAATTCTCACACGTCATAGCCGTGACGACGTACATTCCCCCTACGGCAAATGGCGGCGCTGCCTCCGATGCCCTCATATCTGTTGTAAACAAGCTGCAAACCCAGTCCCCCAACGCCTTGTTTATCATCTCAGGGGACTTCAATCACATTTCCCTGAAATTCTCCCTCCCAACATTCACACAGTATGTAACTTGTGCCACCAGAGACAATAACATATTGGACCTATTTTATTCAAACGCCAAGGATGCATACAAACCCTCCCCCCTCCCCCCTCTCGGAAGAGCAGACCACAATATGGTTTATCTCAAGCCTGTGTACAAACCCCTTGTCCAGAGGCAACCAGCTGTGACCCGCACGATCAAAAGATGGTCCACAGAAGCTGAAGAAGCTCTGCGGGACTGTTTTGATTCAACCAGGTGGGAGCTCTTTACTGAGATTCATGGGGAAGACATTGACTCACTCACCAACACCATCACAGACTACATTAACTTTTGTGAACAAAACACCGTACCCACCAGGACTGTGCGGTGTTTTGCCAACAACAAACCATGGATTAATCCCGACATAAAAGTCCTCCTGAAGGAGAAGAAAAGGGCTTTTGTGTCGGGCAACAGAGAGGAACTGAAGGCCGTGCAGATCCAACTGAGGAGGAAGATCAGAGAGGGGAAGAAGGCCTACAGGATGAAAATGGAGGAGCAGCTGCAAGCCAGCAATGTCGCTGGTGTCTGGAAGGGCCTGAAAAACATCTCAGGCCACAAAAGCCCAGTGACATTGAACGAAAAAGACAAGGACTGGGCAGATGAACTCAACCGCTTTTTCAATCGGTTTGACAAGACGCCAGCCGCCCCCGGCCCACCGTCAACTTCACCTGTAGCTGCACCTGCACCAACTCTCACTGTGGCCTTACCCTCCCTGCCCCCTCTCACGACCAGCTTTCCACAACCAACATCTGCCCTCCCAACCGTTGCCACACCCTCAGCCGCCACTCTGCCTCCTGGTTCCTGCCTGTCTGTCACAACTGCGCAGGTGAGGAACCAACTGAGGAGGATGCAGGTGAGGAAGGCAGCAGGTCCGGATGACATCAGTTCCCGACTCCTCAAGACCTGCTCCGACCAGCTGTGTGACATTGTCCAGCACTTGTTCAACCTGAGCCTGAAGCTGGGCAGAGTTCCACAGCTGTGGAAAACGTCATGCCTGGTCCCAGTGCCCAAGATTGCCAACCCCAAAGAGCTCAACAGCTACAGACCGGTGGCGCTGACGTCTCACCTGATGAAGACGCTGGAGAGACTCGTCCTCACCCACCTGCGACCGCTGGCAAGCTCATCGCTGGACCCGCTGCAGTTTGCCTACCAGCCCAGCATCGGTGTGGAGGATGCCATCATCTACCTCCTCCATACGGCGTTGCTGCACCTGGAGAATGCTGGGAGCACGGTGAGGATCACATTCTTCGATTTCTCCAGTGCCTTCAACACCATCCAGCCCAGTCTACTGGGGGACAAGCTGCAGCATGCCGGAGTCGACCATCACCTCACATCCTGGATTACAGACTACCTCACAAACAGGCCACAGTACGTGAGGGTAAAGAACTGTGAGTCGGACAGGCTTCTCTGCAGCACCGGAGCGCCGCAGGGAACAGTCCTGGCTCCATTCCTCTTCACCCTCTACACCTCGGACTTCAACTACAACACCCCAACCTGCCACCTTCAGAAGTTCTCTGACGACTCAGCTATTGTCGGCCTCATTACAGAGGGAGACGATAGGGAGTACAGGGGACTGACAAAGGACTTTGTGGACTGGTGCCAGCAGAATCACCTCCAGATCAACACTGGCAAAACCAAGGAGCTGGTGGTGGATTTCTGCAGGAAACAATCGTCACCTGCACCATTGAACATCCAGGGTTCGGACATTGAGAGGGTGACCTCCTACAAGTACCTGGGTGTTACTCTCAACAATAAACTGGACTGGACAACAAACACGGATGCCCTAATCAAAAAGGGACAGAGTCGCCTCTTCCTCCTCAGGAAACTGAGGTCTTTTGGAGTTCAGGGGTCACTCCTAAAGACTTTCTATGACTCTGTGGTGGCATCAGCCATCCACTATGGCATTGTCTGCTGGTCAGGCAGCATCACCACCCGGGACAGAAAAAGACTGGAGCGCTTTGTCAAGCGGGCCAGTTCTGTCGTGGGCTGCTCGCTGGACTCTCTTGAGGAGGTGGGCAACAGACGGACGCTAGCTAAACTAAAAGCTATGACGGACAGCCCCTCCCACCCCCTCCTGCCCATCCTGACAGCTCTGGGTAGCTCCTTTAGCCAGAGACTATTACACCCGCGCTGCAAGAAGGAGAGGTACCGCCGCTCGTTCCTACCGACTGCTGTCAGGCTTCACAATTCCCAATGATCACATGTGAAAAAAAAAAAAAAAAAACTGGACACTTGTAAATATGGGTTGTTGCAATATATCTTAATGCATCTCTTGATTCTGCACTATGTACAGTCTTGTTTATAGAACGGTTTTTGCACATCTACATTTGCACAGTATACAGTTGACATTTTTATTTTGTTATGCTTGAATATCTTGTTTTCTATCCTTTCACTCCCACCCCAACCCCATCCCTCTTCAATTGCTGCTGTGGACTGCAAATTTCCCCATTGCGGGACGAATAAAGGTATTCTGATTCTGATTCTGATTCTGATTCTGACTATGATGACGTCAGTGCCTCACCAGCCATGAACCTCACCGCACGTCACTGCAAATCAGCCCATTTCCAACGGAGCTTGGGCGCAATCTTCTGCATTTTCTGGGTGCTACATTGCTGTCATTGACGGCTCGAATTGATATGGGAGGACTCCTTGAATCAATTGCAAACATTTATGCTTTCCTCTTCAGAACTATTTGAATCATATTCATAACTGGATGAGTACCTTGAGAGTTTTGAAAGGCGCTTACAAATGAAATGTATTATTATTATTATTATTAACAAGAAAACATCTTCTCCGAATCTGAAGCCATTGTTTTGATTCTCGAGCAAGGCAAGACGTCTTGGCGTGACGTCACGAACAAGGGGGTGGGACCTTCTGAAACTGGCCATTTCCGGATACATTTTGAAGTCATTTTTATTGGTGTTTTTCATTTAACTAAAAATATCAGCCTGCCTGTTTTGGGTATTTTAGATGCTATAAAACGTTTTTCTGATGTCAGTGGGGAACACAAAAAATGGTGCCGGTTGTCCTTTAAATGTAGTGTGTACAAACCTCATAGCACAGTAAGAACCCAATTTATTAACTGTCTTTCAAATGTGAAAAATATCCCTGATCAGTTAATAAATTTGTCTCAAGGAATATGGCGTATACATACTATTTCGCAGATACTTGGAGGAGGAAATGGAAATAGATTAAAATAACATATGCACTGTGATTCATCAAGATTGCGTCTGTTTTTAATAAGTTTTCACTGAAGGGGCAACGTTAAAGAAATCAACATTTATCGAAAAATGGAATCACTTTCAACATTCAAAACATATTATTCCACAACGACATATTCAAGCTCAATAATACCTACTTGTGTTAAATTCCGCCAAATCATAGATGGTTTGTCCTGACCACGCGCTCAACAAACTCCTCTCAGACGCCCTCACCTTCACGCGCAAACAATACACGTGTACCGTCGCCGAGCACACAAACATAGGCTACCTACAGTGAAATTGGCATACTCGGCACGGCAGCCAATCAGAAGCCTGCTTCTTTCTTCCGGACTTTCGCAAGCGTTATAAAGTCGTGCAATTGCATATCATTTTCCAAAATAGATGCACAGAACCTCAGCCCAGAAGAAAGATTCAAAAGAAGCTAACAACATATGTGACGCTACAAAACGTAAATTTACATTAAACCGTGACTGTAAGTGTATGTGAGACTTATGAAAGGGGCTTAGTGGCTCGTAGGAGGCAATGCAAATGTTGCATTGTGCACCACAATGACAACCGACTACTGCAGCAAAATCTAGCCATGCACATTTACCGTAAATTAAGCAAGGTAACATTTGTAGTAGGTAAATTCTTGATTAAAAAAAAAACTATAAACTTTGTGACAATGTTTTTTAATGTGATTAGTTGTCTCATTGTGCTTCAAGTTGTGAAAAATGGGGCAGGCAACTTTTCAGTTATCTGTCCTGTTTTCTGCTAAGTTTTTGTCATGCGTTTCAGACACTGTTTTTACTATAATTTGGGCAGGTTCGGCGGGCCGGATTAAAAAGCCTAATATGTGGCCCGCGGGCCGTAGTTTGCCCATGCCTGGCCTCTGCGATCCAGTTTTCACAAAAAAAAAGGAATGAGTGTTGGGGTAATTCGCCATATGAACATGTTTAAACATCGCTTTCTAATCTTTGTTTATGGTTTGGACTTCCTGATACGTCATATCCTGCCTTCCGTTACATAATGTTGCATCTGCATTACGTCAGATCCTATTGCGTCACACCCTGTGCGCCATATAAATGCTCTCCCAGTTCGTCTCTCTCTCATGCTTCCTCTCAGCCGACACCGCGATGCCTTCGCTGTCTTCAAGATTAAACCAACTTTCTGTTCAACACCTGGCTTCCTGATGATTTAACCATCCTCTGCCATCAACGCCCGTAGAAGCAATGAACCAGGGACGAACGATCAAAATAAACCCATTATTATTGGTGCCGAAAGACTTCGGGTCCTTGCTGATGGCTTCGGAAAGGGGGGAAGGAGTGGGCCCTCTTTTTCCATCGAGAGTGTTCGAGTGGGCCGGCCCTCCCTTCTTGGTGTCCGTCGCTCAGGGTTGCTTCACGGGTGAGTGGCTCAGCTAACATGCTACTGTTTTGATTGAAGGTATTGTGGAATTCTTTCGGCCAAAAGAATTCCAACTACAGTTAATCTGTGCATCGTGAGCTTGAGGGCAGGTGAATGTGGTAAGGTAGACCAATTCTAGCCAAGCTCTGTGGGCGTAGACTTACTACGTTAAACTCTATAATGCTTGTATGGGTTATGGGGTCAGTTTCCGTACGGACAACTGCCGAACTGTAAGACCGGGGCAATTCCAGGGGGAGATTCTTTAGAAGGGTTGAACTCCTGGAATTTTGCATGCAAGGGCTGGTGAAAAATGTATTTATTAGTTTTGAACCGGACGATTATGTGTTATTTTTTGTTTAAATGCAGCTGCGATAGATCGTAGATTTTCCGTAACATTAATCAGAATCAGAATCAGAATCAGAATATCTTTATTTGTCCCACAATGGGGAAATTTGCATTATTGCATTCATCAACACTAGCGCGTTATCAGCATTGCTAGCGGTTGCTGCGGGGTTTCTGTGGGAGTTTCATTGTCCGAGGACAGTTCGTGGGCCAGGGGTCCGCTGGGGGAGTCATTTTGGAGGAGCTGTGTGTCTTTTGTGTGTCCTTTTTTTGTGTGTTTCATTGTGTGTGTATATGCGCGTTGTGTGAGCGTATACGTTGACAGCTGGGTGCCCTGGGTGTGAGATTCGCTGTAACAAAGGGATGGGAGGGAGAAGGGGGGGCTGCCCAGAGAGAGCGGGCGGCCCAGTCTTCCTCCTTACTTCTCTGCCCTAAAGGGGTGGGAGGTGAATTCACAGCTGCATTCTAGGATAGGCAAATTGATTCGTTCGCCGAATAGGTAAATGTGGAAATAAAATGAATAAGGCGGTTGCGTGAACATTCACAAACGTATGTGCAAAAAACATTGTTCCTGCCGCATGTAATTCTGCCGCCCAGTTCTCACTTCTTTCACAGGACGAGAGCTTAAAGACTGCCTTGTAATTGCAAGAGGACTCGACGGGGGTGCCATGCAGTCGACTATCCTATCTCATCGGGGAACCTGTCCAACCATGCCAGCTTGAAGTCTTCATGAATGACATAACACTGTTTTTCCCATAGCTCTTTGATGAACACCGTCCACTTGAATCAAAAACTAAATTAAATATGCAGGCAAATTAGACTGAGTGAACAAATAAATAAGCCAACAGACAAATGAATAAACAGAGGCCGAACTTGAGTGAATTTAAAGGCAAAAGTAAAGTGTTTTTGTTAGATTGGATAGTGTTTTCACCAAGAGAATTGCCCACCTTGAAGTCAGGATTCCAATATTTTTGTCTGCGATTGGGACAAGTAATTTGTCTGCGATTGGGACAAGTAATTTTGTGATCTGACTTCGGGCGACTTCGGATAAATGGACATGAACAGATTTGGATGTATAATTCCAAAAGAACTAAGGTCATTTTGTTTATAGGACAATTAAGGAGATTTTATATATATATATATATATACAGTAAAGTCTCGTTATATCGATATCGGATATATCGATAGTCCCGGTTATATCGATACTATTTCTATGCACGCACGGGGAAAATTACATGCAAACAGGGTCGGATATATCGATAGTCCCGGTTATATCGATATTTTTTCGGACTCCCTTGAATATCGATATAACGAGACTTTACTGTATATATATATATATATATATATATATATACAGTAAAGTCTCGTTATATCGATATCGGATATATCGATAGTCCCGGTTATATCGATACTATTTCTATGCACGCACGGAGAAAATTACATGAAAACAGGGTCGGATATATCGATAGTCCCGGTTATATCGATATTTTTTCGGACTCCCTTGAATATCGATATAACGAGACTTTACTGTATATATATATATATATAGTAAAGTCTCGTTATATCGATATCGGTTATATCGATAGTCCCGCTTATTACAATACTATTTCTATGCACGCACGGACAAAATTACATGCGCGCAGGGTCGGGTATATCGATAGTCCTTATATCGTCCCTATATCCCTATATCGATATTTTTCGGACTACCTAGAATATCGATATAACGAGACTTTACTGTATATATAAAATCCTTGGCTCACCCACTATGGGTGGTGTCTGTCCCCCATTTTTACCTCGGGTCCTCTACCAGAGGCCAGGAAGCTTGAGGGTTCTGCGCAGTATCCGTGCTGTTCCTAGCACTGCGCTTTTTTGGACCGAGATATCTGATGTTATTCCCGGGAACTGTTGCAACCACTCGTCTAGTTTGGAGGTCACTGCCCCGAGTGCTCCGACCACCACAGGCACGACTGTCACCTTTACCATCCAGGTTCTCTCCAGCTCCTCTCTGAGCCCTTGGTATTTCTCGAGTTTCTCATGTTCCTTCTTTCTGATGTTTCCATCACCCGGGACCGCTACACGGCTTTCCTTTGCGCTATATATATATATATATATATATATATATATATATATATATATATATATATATATATATATATATATATATATATATATATATAGTGATATCATGAGAGGCTAGCTCTCAGCGGGACAGGACAAGAAGTGCAATGGACGACAGGTTTGGATACAAACAAAAGGTTTTAATCAAGGGTTCCAGGGGGAATTCACAAGCAACAAAGGTTTGAATAGTGTCTCTTCCAATACTTATCAAAAATAAAGTCTCTTCTGATATTTAATTCCAAATAAAGTCTCTTCTGATACTTAAATCCAATTAAAGTCTCTTCTGAGGTAAAACTGAAGACGGAGTTCTTTTCCAAGAGTCTCTAGGCCTCACCCCTCTTGATGTCCTCCTCGTGTAGCCCAGCCACCTTAGCTAGGTTCAAATCCAGTGTCCAGTCGTGTGGTCCCAACTGGCGATGAGTTCCACGCAGCAATCAACTTCTTCACAGAGCACAGCAATCGAGCTTGTCTTTCCCCAAGCTTGCCAATCAAGCCGTGATCAGCCGCAGGTGTGTGGTTTGAATTGCTGCCTTCCACCAGCTGGGGCCAAGACTCTCTCTGGGTGGAGCCATCTTAGGGGGATGTATTTCCCCTCCAGGACACGCCTCTCGTGACATCACACATCCCCCCCTTGAGACCGACGTCCTCGGCGGGGTGAAGGATGCGAAACAGGCCAGGAAGACCTCCCTTCGGGAGAGGGCATCCGCATTGCCTTGGCGCTTGCCAGCCCTGTGGACAACAGAGAAGTTAAAGGCTTGCAGACTTAAGAACCACCTGGTTATTCTGCTGTTGGTCTCCTTGTTCCTGGCCATCCATTGGAGAGGAGCATTATCAGAAATCACTGTGAAACGTCTTCCCAGGAGATAGAAGCGTAATGACTCCAAAGCCCATGTAATGGCAAGGCACTCCTTCTCCACTGTGGAGTAGTTCTTTTCCCTGGGCAACAGCTTCCTGCTAAGGTACAGGATGGGATGTTCCTCTCCTCCATGTACTTGCGAGAGTACAGCCCCCAGACCAACTTCTGATGCATCAGCTTGGACAATGAAGTCCTTGCTGAAGTCTGGTGCCACCAGGATCGGGCTGGAACACAGCGCCTGTTTTAGATTGACAAAGGCCATTTCGGCCTCTGTGCTCCATTTCACCAATCGGGAGTGTTTTTTGTTCGTCAATTCTGTCATGGGGGCTGCTATAGTTGCAAAGTCAGCGATAAAGCGTCTATAGTAGCCAGCCATGCCTAAGTACGACCTCACCTGCTTCTTGGTAAGAGGTTGGGGCCAATCTTGTATAGCCCGGAGTTTTGCTTCTTGAGGCTTCACCAGCCCCCGTCCTATAGTGTAGCCCAGGTAGTTGGTCTCGCCAAATGCCAACCTGCACTTTTTCGGGTTTGCTGTGAGACCTGCTTTTCTGAGGGAGTCAATCACAGCTTGCACTCGGGGTAAGTGACTCTCCCAGTCAAGACTCTGTATGACCACATCATCCAAATATGCCGCCGCGTACCTCTTGTGGGGGGTGAGAATCCGATCCATTAGGCGCTGAAACATGGCGGGTGCTCCATGGAGACCAAACGGGAGCCTGGTGTACTGGTAGAGTCCCTCAGGTGTGGCGAAGGCTGTCTTCTCCTTTGATGCTGGGGTAAGGGGCACTTTGTGAGGTCGAGAGTGTTGATGAAGCGTGCCTGCCCCAGGGAGTCAATAAGATCATCAACACGAGGCATCGGATACGCATGAAATTCAGACACCTCATTCAACTTCCGATAGTCATTGCAGAATCGTATTGACCCGTCTGGCTTGGGAACCAACACGATCGGGCTTGCCCAGGCACTTTGGGACTCCTCAATTACACCAAGTTCCAGCATCTTCCTTATCTCCTCCTGAATCGCGACCTTACGGGCCTCCGGCACACGGTAGGGACGCTGGTGTACTGTTTTTCCAGGTGTGGTGCGTATCTCATGTTGCACCACCTCTGTGTGCCCAGGTATGGAGGAGAAGACGTCTTGGTTACGCTCGACCAATTCGAGCGTCAGCTGGCGTTGGTGTGGGGACAAACTTGGACCCATCTGGACTTCTTCTCTTGACGGTTCCTTAGCTTTGCTGGGGGGGAGACAGCTGAACAGCGCCTCTCTGGCATGCCATTTCTTTAGGAGGTTAACGTGGTAAATCTGCTCAGGTTTCCTCTTACCAGGTTGCCTCACCTTGTAGTTTACCTCCCCCATGCGTTTGATGACCTCAAAGGGCCCCTGCCAGGATGCCAGGAATTTGCACTCCACCGTTGGCACCAAGACCAGCACTCTGTCCCCTGGCTTGAACTCTCGAGGCTGGGCAGGTCCATTGTAGGAGGCTTGCTGCTGTCGCTGGGCCGGATAAATGGCCTTCATCCTTTCCCTCATGTTCGATGAGGGTACGTTGTCGGCACGGCTGCTCTTCCCACGCCTCTTTGGCGATATCCAGCAGTCCCGGGGGTCTGTAAGAGTACAACAGCTCAAAGGGTGAAAAACCAGTAGAAGACTGTGGTACCTCCCTCACGGCAAACAGCAAATACGGCAGCAGTTGATCCCAGTTTCGGCCATCTTCTTTGATCACTTTCCTCATCATGGCATTGAGGGTCTTGTTGAACCGTTCTACCAACCCATCCGTCTGTGGGCGGGAGATGGAGGTTCTCAGTTGCTTGACCTTGAGCAGGGCACATAGGTCCTTCATGACCTTGGACATAAAGGGGCTTCCTTGGTCTGTCAGTATCTCCTTTGGGATTACCACCCGGCTGGTGAGAGCAAATAGTTCCTTGGCAATCTGTCTAGTGGTAGCCTTTCTGAGGGGAACAGCCTCTGGAAACCGAGTGGCATAATCAACCATAACTAAAATATATTGGTGTCCCCTAGTACTTTTTGGTAGAGGTCCAACTATATCCAGCCCAAGCCTCTGAAAAGGGGTCTCAATGATGGGTAAGGGAATGAGCGGGTTTCTGTATGTGGGCTTTGGCGCCACCTGTTGGCACTCCGGGCAAGAACGACAATAGTTCTCCACATCCTTGTGCACCCCTGGCCAGAAGAACCGTTGCAAGATTCTCTCTTTCGTCTTTTCTACCCCTAGGTGTGCCCCTAGCAGGTGTGTGTGTGCCAAGTCCAGGACTGTAGCTCGGTGTGGCTGTGGTACGAGAAGTTGTTCACATACTTCACCATTTTGCTTCGTTACCTGGTATATTAACCCACGGTCAACAGCAAAATGGGGGTATGTGGGACTCGTCCTCTCCCCCAGTACTACACCCTCTAAGACTTGCACATTTTTCATGGCGTTGGCAAGGGTAGGATCCTGCAAATGGGCTGTACCATACCGGCCTGTTAGGGGAGGCAGCTTCTGGGTCCCTGGGTTCTCATCACCACTGGAAGCCGGGAGATTTTCTAAGACTGGAGTCTCCTCGGCTGTCTCTGGGCCAGACTCCGTCTCCGGTGGTGCATTTGCTGTCCCTAGGAGAGCACAGGCTGGGGAGAGTGAATCAGGGGGGTAGGCTTGAGCATTCACGACACGCATCTTACCCCTCCCCTTCCGAGGTAGTCGGGCCAGTCTTTCCTGTGTTTCTCTCCACAGTGGGTGAAAGGCCGGGCAGTCGCGTCCAATCAGGAGGGGGACAGGGAGAGAGTCAACCACGCTAGCTACTATGCGGATGATTCCCTTGGTTGTGGTCATGGTGAGTTCTCTGGTGTCTCTGTGGACACAGGAGACTGGGAGGGTTTTCTCTGGAGACAACCTGGTTGGATCCACCAGCGTTTGGCGCACCAAGGTGACCAGGCTTCCGGAGTCCAGCAGGGCTTCAACATCCTGTTGATTCACTGTCACTGGACAGGTGGGGGGTCTTGTTAATGAGCTTTCACTACCCCCCAGGAGGGAGGCATAGTGAGCAGGGTGGGCACTGGAAGAGTCAGCGGTCGGCATGGACTCTTCCGTTGGTTTTCCACACTGCCGTGAGATGTGTCCCGTCTCTCCGCATCTGTAGCATCGTCTGGGCCCAGTGCCCCCGGGTATTTGCCACTGCCTGGGTGGGCTTCTGGTGCCGCCTGGAGCTATCTTGGCTGTGTTGGGGAGCTTGGGCGCCTTTGTGCGGGCCATTCCAGTCCTGGGTGGGGATGTGTTGCCGGTTTCCTTCCTGGTTGTTCGCAGCATCTCCGCTGTGGCCTGGTACTGTTCCACTGTTGCCACTGTTTGACAGGCAGTAGTCAGCGACTGCTGGCTGATGATCTTTTTTGCTTTATAGGGCAGGGCCCGTAAGTAGCGATCCACGACAATGGCCTCGACCACCTCAGCTGCCGTGCTCCTTTCCGGTTCCAGCCACTTCCGTGCGATGCGGGCCAATTCGTGCATCTGTGCCCGTGGAGGTTGGTTTGGCTGGAAAGTCCAGGTGTGGAAGCGCTGTGCCATCCCGAACTTGGTGAGCCCATGTCTGCTGAGAATTTCAGCTTTTAGATAATCATAGTCGTCTGCTCTGTCTGCGGTCAAGTCCAGGACAGCATTCAGTGATTCCCCTGTCAGGAAGGGTGCAAGCAATCCCACCCACTGCTGCTTGGGCCACTTTTCTCGAGTGGCTGTTGCTTCAAACGTATGCAGGTACGCCTCAATATCATCCGTCCCCCCCATCGTGGCTAAAAATTCACCCGCCTTCACCCGGGGCATGTTCTTGGCGGCCATTTGTTTTTCCAAGAGCAATTCCTCTGCCTTCAGTTCATTGGCTCTCTTTTGCTCCTCTAGGAGAGCCAAATTGGCCTGATATTGGGCTTCCTGACTTGCGGGAAGGGTTTTCAAGATATCTTCCATTTTTTTTTAAGTTATTTTCAATTTAGAAAAAACATAGCACAAACCATCTATGCCCATCTATTAACGCTTGTCCAGTGCCCACATCCTCCACCTTATGTGATATCATGAGAGGCTAGCTCTCAGCGGGACAGGACAAGAAGTGCAATGGACGACAGGTTTGGATACAAACAAAAGGTTTTAATCAAGGGTTCCAGGGGGAATTCACAAGCAACAAACGTTTGAATAGTGTCTCTTCCAATACTTATCAAAAATAAAGTCTCTTCTGATATTTAATTCCAAATAAAGTCTCTTCTGATACTTAAATGCAATTGAAGTCTCTTCTGAGGTAAAACTGAAGACGGAGTTATTTTCCAAGAGTCTCTAACCCCTCTTGACGTCCTCCTCATGTAGCCTAGCCATCTTAGCTAGGTTCAAATCCAGTGTGTGGTCCCAACTGGCGATGAGTTCCACGCAGCAATCAACTTCTTCACAGAGCACAGCAATCGAGCTTGTCTTTCCCCAAGCTCCACACTCAGAGGCTCTCTGCCTTAAGAGCCTCGCTTGCCAATCAAGCCGTGATCAGCCGCAGGTGTGTGTTTTGAATTGCTGCCTTCCACCAGCTGGGGCTAAGACTCTCTCTGGGTGGAGCCATCTTAGGGGGATGTATTTCCCCTCCAGGACACAGCCTCTCGTGACATCACAATATCAATATATATATATATATATATATATATATAAAATGTTCTAGGTTGATTTTGCTGGCCAGTCTAGAGAATAAGAATATACAAAATGGTTACCTGCAAGGTTAAAATGGAATTACAGTAAAGTCTCGTTATATCGATATCGTTTATATTGATAATACTGCTTATTACGACACTATTTTCATTTCCCATGCACATTTCTAGTCTTTTTATGTATAATTAGTTCCGTTTAGTACGATTCGTGGTTTTTACAATAATCCGGTTACTACGGTGCTCCTTTTCATCTTCCGCCGGCCATTTTGCTGTTTATATCGATACAAAAGATATTTAAGATACATCGATATTTGCTTTGGGGTTTCTATACAGTACCACCATTATCGAAATCTGTATCGGTCGCGCCATTGGTCCACTTGGTCACGTGACTTGGTCACGTGAGTTTGTTACGTGACCAGCTCCCGGGTAGCAGAGCCATTTTCATTCTCAGATACCAGCTCGTGTGTAGCAGACGAGATTGATGTGTTTGTGTTAAAAGGTAAAAATGGGAAGCAGAAGAAGATTGATGACTTTTTTAAATTGCATACATGATATAGTAAGATGTAAGCGTTGCAGTTTACCTGTTATGTACATGCCCACTGTACTGTATATGAATGCAATCGGTTTTTTGCAACGTTTCTTGTTTTGTCTGCTGAATTAAAGGACAACCGATGTAACTTTTTATTCAAATGCAAAACACCAATAAAAATGACTTCACGCCAAGACGTCTTGCATTGCTTGTGAATCCAAACAATGGCTTCAGATTCTTTCCTTTTTTTTGGGGTGGGGTTCAGTTACGGAAAGAATTTGAGAAGCATTTCTTTCAGCAATGCCACGGGTGTTTGCACATTGGTACGACTGCCTTTACTGATTACTATGTTTCTGTTCACAGCAGAGGATGCACATGCGCCATCGCCGATGACGGACAAAGGGCTTCTCTGGTAACGACGTGGCTCTCCCTGAGAGTTTGAAATTCCACCTAGATTGGTGCAATTGGAGTTCCTCATGGCGTATCAGATGAGTAAAAAAAAAAAAAAATGGTTAACCGGGTTGCTGCACATTGGAGATCCATTTTTATTTGGAATAAAATTAAGATGAATGAAATGTGTCCACTACAGTGTCCAGAAGCTTGCACATTTTACTGAAGGAGCCTTTTGGGCTATTGGACGCAAAACGTGTGACAATCACATATCTGATGGCGTTCTGGTACTGCTTGGCAGTCGATGTACTCTTTCTTGGTCGAGGCCATTGGAGCGTGTGCGATGTTTGGTGAACGGTGCTGTTCAACCACGCCCTGAGGGCTCCGCACACTGAGCTGGATGGATCATTCCGGCGTGACCCCGCCCCAGTCGTCAGAGTATGACTTTTGTCACATACAAAGTTAGTGTGTTATGCACTAATCTCTCACACACTTAGTTTTTCAGCTCTCTTGACATTGTGTGGATGTTGCTGCTTTCCCTGCATTAAAGTTGTGCTTATCCAATTTATTACTGCGACTATTGTGCTCACGATGTCTGAAGTGAATGGGATGTACCCTCTGATGTTACTTTTCAGTGGCAATGGTTCTGATGTGATAAACGTCTCAGCTTGCGATTGCATGCTCTTATATGTCTTGATGTCATGGATGGTTTTTAATCCGTTTTCCTGGGATCTTTCTCAGATAAAATTTTCATCTGTTGATAACCTCTTACTTTCAGGCGCCTGGGTGTAACTACTTTTGAATATACAATAAAGTCTCGTTATATCGATAGTAGCGCTTATTACGATACTATTTCTATGAACGCAAGGAGAAAATTACATGCGCGCAGGGTCGGATATATCGATAGTCCTGGTTATATCGATATTTTTTCGGACTCCCAAGAATATCGATATAACGAGACTTTACTGTACTTGTATGTGGACGTGTACATGAATAAAGTCTGAGGGGATGATGTGAGCTAATGTAAGGGGGAATGTTAGGGTTATTGTTTTTAGTTATCATACATTAGCTTATACATTGATTGTGCTTGCAATGAAGAATGCTTATGCTTATAATAAAAATGCTCATACATGTAATCACACATTCACCTTTCTCCTTCGTCTTTCACTTTCCCAATTAATCATTCAACTAACTATAATTCAATATTGGTGTGTAGTTATTAATGTGTGCTGTGAAGATGTTACGACTCAGGAAGGATTGAAGGAGAGAAGTGAAGATGAAGTTTCTCTTGGAATCCAGTTAATCTTCATTTTGATGCCAGAGTAACCCAGCTAAAACTTTGTTTAGACCAGGGGTGTCAAAGTCATTTTTTGCCGCGGGCCACATTGTAGTTATGGTTTCCTCTCGAGGGCCGTTATGAATTTGGGGAACCCATTAGAATGTTTAAATCCCTTCAAATATTACATATAGAGCACACAGCAAATTAATGAATAACTTGTTTTCAAATCTGAAGTCAAGAATAATGACTTTTATTGTGGTTGACATTCAAAAATATGAAATTTTGGCTCAGATTTTAGCAATCATCATGGAATTTAACAAGTTTGATTTGCTTTCGCGGGCCAAAAAAAATGATGTGGCGGGCCGGATTTGGCCCGCGGGCCTTGACTTTGACACCTGTGGTTTAGACTAACAGAATTTCCTGCTCACGAGAAACTGTCTACCAAGCCCGGTCACTGTAATAAAAGGGACGGGGTAGAACTCTGTACCCTGTACTCGGTCTTGTCTATTCTCCTTGCAAGTATAAAATCAACAAAGAGACGTCTTCCCTACTTTTTGTGTGAGTTTCGATTGTTTCTTAGTTTCAACTCTAACACTAGCTATTGGCTATTAGCTATCTATTAGCTAGCTGGCGATCTATTGGTTATCCAGTTTGTAGGCGATCTGGCTAGCTGGATATCTATTAGCTATCTATTAGCAGGCTAGCTAGCTTTTTATTTGAGTTATTCCGGGTTGAGTGAATGCTGGCTCGTGTGACTGCCGCTGCTCACCCACAGAAAAACTTAATCCCGTGACTGTAAAGTGACCTTGAGAGTTTTGAAAGGCGCTTAGAAATGAAATGGATTATTATTACTAGCTAGCTATCTAGCTGGCTGGCTGGCTAGCTAGCTAATTGAGTCAGGAAAAATATTAGCTCTCTAGCTACCTATTGGCTATTAGCTATCTATTGGCTGGCTAACGAGGTTTATATCTTTTTGAGTCATTCCGGGTTGAGCGAACGCTGGCTCGTGTGACTGCCGCTGCTCACCCACAGAAAAACAATCCTGTGACTGTAAAGTGACCTTGAGAGTTTTGAAAGGCGCTTAGAAATGAAATGGATTATTATTATTATTATTATTACTGGCTAGCTCGCTATCTATAAGCTATCTAGCTGGCTATCTATTAGCTATGTGGCTGGCGAGTTAGCTAATTGAGTCAGGAAACATATTAGCTGTCGAGCTAGCTATTGGCTATTAGGTATCTATTAGCTAGCTAGGTTTCTATCTTTTTGAGTTATTCCGTGGCCGCCGCTGCTCACCCACAAAACCTTGAGTTTTGAAAGGCATTTAGAAATGAAATGGATTATTATTAATAGATTATTCTTTTCATACATCAAAATGGGAGGAAAAAAATTAAAGGCTATGGCTGAGCTAGCCAGCTAACCTGGCATGCTAACCGCAAGACAAAAAAAAAAAAAAAGGAGACAAAAATGATATCACGGATGGAACGGCGGACATTTTCTGCATATGCATCGGCCGGTGGTAGCTAAGAATTGACTTCCAGTCGCTAAGCAAAGGGTCATAAGGTCAAGATTGACCTCTCGTGGCAAGGGTCACGAAGAGCAAAAGATGGAGCAGTTGCACGCTCATGTGCGTCTTCTCTTGGCTCCTCCTGGGCTGGCAGGGTTGCATGAAGACAGGAGCTTGTCAGCGCCCCGACTCCTCTTTCGCTTTTCTGCTTCCTTGCCACCTGCTCCTCCTCCTTCAAGGCCAATCTTCTCCTTGTCGCGGTGGATACTTGTCCGCTCGGAGTGACTTCCTGAAAGGAGGAGGAGATTAAACGTTGTTTGTGTTGCTGGGCTCATCTTGTACCTTCTTGGTGCGTCGCTGGCTGGTCCCGTTCCGGCTCCGCCTCCTCTTTGGGCTGCTCCTCCAAGCACAGTTTGCCTGGATCAAAAAGGTTTATCCATCGCTACATTGTTGGAATCACACAATCGTGAAAAAGAGCACTTTATTATCATAATAATAATAATAATAATAATAATAATAATAATAATAATAATAATAATAATCCATTTCATTTCTAAGCGCCTTTCAAAACTGTCAAGGTCACTTTACAGTCACAGGATAAAGTTTACCTGTGGGTGAGCAGCGGTAGCCACACGTGCCAGCATTCACTCAACCCGAAAGCAACTGAAATGGGAGAGAAAGCCAGCTAGCTCACGAATGGATAGCTAATAGCCAGATAGCCAGCAGCTAGACAGCTAGATAGCTTAAAACCAGACAGCTAATAGCTAGCCAGGTAGCTAATGGCTAGCTAATAAAGCCAGATAGCCTACATCTAGCCAGCTAACAGCCAGCCAGCTAGCTAGACAACTAACAGATAGCTAATAAATAGGTAATATATAGCCAGATAGCCAACAGCCAGCCAGCTAATGGATAGCTAATAGATAGCCAGATAACCAACATCTAGCCAGATAACAGCCAGCCATTTAGACAGCTAGCTAATGGATAGCTTATAAATAGGTAATATGTAGCTAGATATCCAACAGCTAGCCAGCTTACAGCCAGCTAAGAGCCAGCCAGCTAAAAGCTAACTAACGTATAGCTAATAAATAAGTAGCCAGATAGACAGCTTCCAGCCAGCCAGCTAATAGCTAGCTAATGGATGGCTAATAATTAGCTAATAGATAGCCAGATAGCCAACAGCTAGCCAGCTAACCAGCCAATCAGCTAGCTAGCTAATGGATAGCTAAATAGGTAATACGTGAACGCTGGCGCATGTGGCTGCCGCTGCTCACCCGCAGAAAAAAATATCATGTGACTGTAAAGTGTCCTTGAGTTTTAAAAGGCGCTTAGAAATGAAATGTATTATGATATTATTATTATTATATAGCCAGATAGCTAACAGCCAGCCAGCTAGCTAGCTAATGGATAGCTAATAAATAGCCAGATAACCAACAGCTATCCAGCCAACAGCCAGCCAGCTAGACGGCTAATAGCTAGCCAGCTAGATAGCTAATAGCTAGCCAGTCAAATAGACAAAAATATCTACATATTTTTAGCACATTCTCATAAATCCTGTACTTTGTGACTACTAGAATGGGGAATAATAATAATAATAATATTAACACTAATAATAACAATAATAATTCTTACCATAATTATTGGCACAGCAAGCCATTATTATTATAATTCCTGTTTTTGTTGTATGCTAATGAAATTTGGGTTCCCCATCAAAAATATGAAGAGAATCCTACTTTAGCCAATCAGCTCTTACCTTCCTTCACTTCCTGGATGATGTCATCAGGCAGGAAGAAACTCTTCTGAGAGTTAGGAAAGGGCAAGATCTCCGACTCGTGCTGCACGCACAAACACACATGAGATCGAGCCCAGCACATTTTCACCAAACGGGGGGAAAAAAAACGATTCCAAATCATTCGCTAACGAGTTCAGGTACCGATCTTCCGAGCTCGCTGACGATTGGCTGAGTAGAGGATGTGGGCGGTCAGTATTTGACTTCAACATACATTCCATACAAAATATAGTACTGAAGCAATTTACAAACTTAACTGACAAACGACCGCGAGAAACGGATCTCGTTCGTAAGGTGGGGAGCGTCTGTAAACAATGATTATTCAGTGATACCTCGGCTTACAAACTTCATTGATTCTCAGAAGGTGTGTGGAAGGCCAAAAAACAATTAAAAATGAGAATAATCTGTTCCCAGGTCCCTATAAAACCTCATTTTCTACTAAATAAGCCTTAAAAATACACAAAATAGACCTTGTTTTTGTATAATAAATGTGCCATCGTATCGTAATGAAAGAAATAAACTGTACTATATAATAAAGTGGTTTTGTTGACCTTTGTGATGGTCGATGTCGTTGCCTCTTGATGATATCCGAGTAAAGTTGCCGTGCTTTCTCGGCAATAATACCCTCACTCACACCGTCCCCTGCTAGCTGCTTTTCGTTAATACAAATCAACAAAAGTTTTTCAACCTCTTATATTGACTGAGACCGTTGCTTAGACAACACAGAAACACCCGTAGCCACACGTAGCAATACGTCTGTGTAAGCTCTCAGTCGTACAGGAGTGGTCCATTGATGAAAAGGTTTCTTCAGCCGTCCTCTGTACTTCTTTGAAGGTGTCGGACGTTTCGCTTCTTATCCAAGAAACTTTGTCAGCAAACTAAAGTCTTACTGGTAGTTTAGGCCCTATATATATATCCCTACCGTCCAATGATGGCGGTGCCGGACTGCTATGATAGGTCCCTGCTCTCAGGTTGGGGGGAGCAGAGGACTACTCCCTGCCACTCCACTGGTTGTTCCTATTGTTCTGACTAACGACTGGCCTGAATGCCCCACTTCCACCGGTATCATCTCATCAGTATTCCTAGAGAACACCACAGGGTTTGTAGAGAGGATCAAAGATATTGGATATCATGTTGAAACCTGAGGAAACATTGGCATCTTACGGTGTGACTTCTCTCTTTACATCTGTCCCAACCCCAGCAGCAGTCTCAGTGGTGAGGACGAGACTGCTGGCGGACGTTTCTCTGCATGAAAGAACCAAACTTAAACCGGACCACAAATGCCAATTATTGGAAATCTGTTTTAATACTACAGTGAGACCTCAATTTACGAACTTAATTGGTTCCCAGACAGAGTGTGTCAGGCGAAAAGTGTGTATCTCAAAAACAAAATTCCTTTTCCCATTAAAATGGGAATAATCTGTTCCCGGGTTTCCATAAAATATACTTTTCAACTAAATAAGCCTTAAAACTACACACAACATACCTTATTCTATGTATAATAAATGTGCTATTGTATTGTAATGAAAGAAATACACTGCATTGTATCATAAAGTCACTTCATTTACATTTGTGATGGTCATTTATGGCTTGATGGAATGGCGTTGGAGGTCAAAGATCAAAGGGAATTGCTGTTTGGAAAGAGAGGCGCATCACATGAGGACTGTAATTAAAGAAATAAACTGTGCTGTAAAATAAAGTTTTATTTACCTTTTTGATGGTTGTTGATGGCTTATGGAAGGAGAGTCACCTTCCATAAGGACTGTTGGTAACTTAACCTCTGGTGCTCTTCGGTCGTGTGCTTCCGCCGAAGATCACTCCGCCAGCCGTGGTGGGTGTGTATTATGAAAATAGTGCTTATTATAAGGTTTAATTTTCATAAATTTGACGTTTGTAAGATGAATAGTTTGTGAGATAAGGTGTGTGTAAATTGAGGTCTCACTGTACGTATTTTCAATTCTACAAACTAATTCATGGTTGTGCTATGGGCTCACCAGTTTCACCTATAGTCGCTAATCTGTACATGGAAGAGATGACACTTTAAGGCATAAATTAGTGCATCCAAATGAAAAACTAAGTAATGTAGTTTATTTAATACACTGTAAGAATGAAAATTGTAAAGAGCAGTACATTGGGGAGACTAAGCACATTCTCAAAAAGACTATCAACATCGCAGGGATAATACTAGTGGGCCTCAATTGGCAGTACATATGCACCTAAAAGCTAGCAACCACTCATTTGACGACAATAAGGTTAAAATCTTAGCGAAATAACATAGATGGTTTGAAAGGGGAGTAAAAGAAGCAATTTTCATAAAACAACCAAACCTTCATTAAACCGGTTTGGTGGGGTGAGGTTCAATTTGGATCGTTCGTACAACAGCCTACTTAGTCAAAAAAGGATTTGGAATACTGATGAGGTGATAGCGGTGGAAGTGGGGCATTCAGGCCAGTCGTTAGTCAGAACGATAGGAACAACCCGTGGAGTGGCAGGGAGTAGTCCTCTACTACCCCCAACCTGAGAGCAGGGACCTATCATAGCAGTCCGGCACCGCCATGTCTGGACAGTAGGGATATATATATATATATATATATATATATATATATATATATATATGGCCTAAACTACCAGTAAGACTTTAGTTTGCTGACAAAGTTTCTTGGATAAGAAGCGAAATGTCCGACACCTTCAAAGAAGGTACAGATTACGGCTGAAGAAACCTTTTCATCGACACACGTAGCAATGGTCGACTTAGCATACCGGTACTGGCACACTAAGTCACACAAACGCACACCTCGTTCATGTGTTTCGATGATCTCCTGCTTCTGCTCGACCATAATTTTCTTTAGCTGGCTAGCTGTTGGTGATCTGGCTATCTATTACCTGTTTATTAGCTATTACTTAGCTAGCTGGTTGGCTGTAAGCTGTCGGCTATCTATTAGCTAGCCGGCTAGTTTTTAGCTGGCTGGCTGTAATCTGTCTAGCTGGCTAGCTCTAGGCTATATATTAGCTCGCTAGCTAGCTTCATATCTATTTTAGTTACTTGCGGGTTGAGTGAACGCTGGCACGTGTGGCTGCCGCTGCTCACCCACAGAAAAACTGATCCTGTGACTATAAAGTGACCTTGAGAGTTTTGAAAGGAGCTTAGAAATCAATTATTTTATCATCATCGTCATCATTATTATTCACCAGCTAGCTCCTGTGTGGCTCTCCTTCCACAACAAAGTGAATTTCTGTCATGGAACTGAAATGTGTGATGCGTCTGCGCATCCTTACCAGCGCCTGCATGTCATACATGCTTCCCAGATGATCCCAGATGACAGAAGAGGCGATCTGGCGGCCGATGTTCTGACTAAACTTGTCTCTGATGCAGATCATGTGAAAGTGACGGTTCACGCCTGCGCATACGCACAAATGCGCACAATAAACCCAATGCCGTGGCTGCTTCCGTCTGTTGCTTTGAGAATGTAAAGTGAACTGTGATCACAATCAAAAACAGATTTATTCTCTAGGTAAGTAAAATAGACAAGCGTCTCTGTAAGCTCTCAGTGGAACATGAGTGCTCCATCGATGAAAAGGTTTCTTCAGCCGTCATCTGGACTTCTTTGAAGGTTTCTGACGTTTCAATCCGCATCCGAAAAGCTTCGTCAGCAAAAAAAAAATGCTGGTAGCTTTAATATATCCCTACTGTCCAGAGGTGGCGGTGCCAGACCTCTGCTCTGATAGGTCCCTGCTTTAAGGTTGGGGGGAGAAGAGGACTATTCCCTGAGGCTACACTGATTACTTCTATAATCCTAACTACGAATGGCTGCCGCTGCTCACCCGCACAAAAAAATCCCTGACTGTAAAGTGTCCTTGAGAGTTTTGAAAGGCGCTTAGAAATGAAATGTATTATTATTATTATTTTCATTTCGGCTTTTCCCTTCAGGAAACTATTATATACTGAATATGGGGTCTATGACTGATTGCGAAGAGCAAATCATTGACGAGAGTAAAACAAATTTTCTGAACAAATTCTCAAAAGAAGACTATCAACATTGCATGGATATAATAATGGATTGATGGATGGATGGATGGATGGATTTGCCTTTAGTCTCACAGTGGAGAAATTTACATTTCACAGCAACAAAGTGATGTAAGGATAATAATAATAATAATGTGGGTGAGCAGCGGCGGCCACACGTGCCAGCATTCACTCAACCCAGAAGTAACTCAAATAGATAGAACGCAAGCTAACAAATGCTTAGCTAATACTGTAGATAGCTAACTAGAAAGTTATTACTGTCTATAGCGAGCTAGATAGCCAGCTAGCTAGATAGATAGCTAATAGATAGCAAAATGATAGTTAGCTAGATACCCAGATAGCCAGCTAGTTAATTCGGAAATTTTAATCCAGCATTGTCAGCGTTTTTTATCCTCGGCCAATCTGCAGTAGCTCTGCCACCAAACATGTGACGACAACGAGGTTAAAATCTTAGCGAAAGAAAATAGATGCTTCGAAAGGGGGGTAAAATAAGCTATTTTTCTAAAAACAGCAAAACCCTTCACTAAATTGTCATGGTGGGGTGAGTTTTCATTTGGATAGTGCTTACAACAGACTTCTTATATCGTTACCACGTAGGCTTAGTCATGCTGATGAGGTGATACCATACTGAATGGGGCAATCACGCCAGTCGTAGACCCAATAGTGAGTCAGGACAATAGCAGTAATCAGTGTAGCCTCAGAGAATAGTCTCTTTTCCACCAACCTTAGAGCAGGGACCTATCAAGGCAGTGAATGGGGCAATCGGGGTCAGTCATAGACCATAATCAGTCAGGACAATAGAAGTAACCACCTCTTCACAGTAGGGATACAAAAATTGGGCCAGAGCAACTAGCAAAATTTTTGTTTGCTGACAAAGCTTCTTGGATAAGAAGCGAAACGTCCGACACCTTCAATGAAGTCCAGATGACGGCTAAAGAAACCTTTTCATCAATAGAACAGACAAGGAATTTGTCTCTGGTAGTATAGGCTACACAAATATATCAATAAACAACAATGACAAACAAGAGCATGAAGTCTAAATATTGACAGAGGTTGTGCAGTAGTTCCACTATATATGTAGATCTAGATCAATAGATATCTACAGTGCCTTGCAAAAGTACAGTGGAACCTCGGTTTTCGAACGACTCACAGGTCGAACAAATCGGAGTCCGAACAAAATATTCGAGAAATTCTTGCTTTGTGGTTCGAACAAAAATCGGAGTTCGAACGCCGGTACGACGCGTGAGTGCGTACGCGAGGGTGGGAAGCTGAGTGGCGTACGGGTGTAGATCACTCTCTTCGTGACCAACTGTTGTCGCGTGCGGACGTGCTGCGTTTTGTTCTTGCGTTTAATATAGGTGTACGAAATGTTTTAGCCCCTAATCATGCCTCCAAAGAAAGTGCTGCTACAAGTGAAAAAAAGAAAAGTAGTGCGATTGCATTTACGAAAGAAATACAGTAAAGTCTTGTTATATCGATATTCAAGGGAGTCCGAAAAAATATCGATATAACCGGGACTATCCATATATCCGACCCTGTTTGCATGTAATTTTCTCCGTGCATAGAAATAGTATCGATATAACCGGGACTATCGATATATCCGATATCGATATAACGAGACTTTACTGTAATAGCAAAATATGAAGGTGTGCGAGTGTCTGAGCTGGCTAGGGAATACAGCATGGCAAAATCAACAATCAGTACGGTACTAAAGAATAAGAAGGCTGTGAAATCTAGTGATGTGGCTATGGGAGTGAGTGCTAAAAGCAAGCAAAGGCCGCAAGTTTTGGAAGAGGTTGAAAAACTTTTGATGATTTTCATAAATGAAAAACAGTTAGCGGGAGATAGTGTTAGTGAAGAGATGATTTGTGGGAAAGCACTAGAAATGTACAGTGATTTGTTAAAGAAAGGCTCATCGCTTATTGTTGAAGGATCTGATTTCAAGGCTAGCAGATGATGGTTCGAAAAGTTCAAGAGGAGAAGTGGCATCCACAACGTGGTTCGACATGGGGAGGCATCAAGTTCGGACAAGACTGCAGCGGAAAAATTCAAGATCGACATTGCCAGTTTCGTTGAACAAGAAAATTATCTTCCCCAGCAGATTTTCAACTGTGATGAAACCGGTCTTTTCTGGAAAAAAATGCCACGGAGGACATACATTACACGCGAGAAGTCCATGTCAGGCAACAAGCCAATGAAAGATCGCTTCATGCTTTTACTGTGTGGAAACGCAAGTGGGGATTGTAAAATCAAGCCTCTACTTGTTCATCATTCGGAGAATCCGAGGGCATTTAAGGCCAACAACATAATGAAAAGCAAATTGCCTGTTATGTGGAGGACAAACTCCAAGGCCCGGAAGTAAAAAAATATTTGGAGGAAAAGAATTTACCACTGGGGCGGCCCGGTAGTTCCGTGGTTAGCACAACGGCTTCACAGTGCAGAGGTCGCCGGTTCGCGTCCCGGTCCGGCCTCCCTGTGTGGAGTTTGCATGTTCTCCCCAGACCCGCGTGGGTTTCTTACGGGTCCTCCGGTTTCCTCCCACACTCCAAAAACATGAATGGCAGGCAGATTGACAACTCCAAATTGTCCCTAGGTGTGAGTGTGAGAGTGACTGTTGTTCGTCTTTGTGTGCCCTGCGATTGGCTGGCAACCAATTCAGGGTGTCCCCCGCCTCGTGCCCGAAGACAGCTGAGATAGGCTCCAGCACCCCCCGCGACCCTAATGAGGAATAAGTGGTACGGAAAATGGATGGATGGATGGAATTTACCACTACGCTGCCTTTTCTTAATGGATAATGCCCCTTCATCCTCCAGGGTTGGAGGACGACTTGATAGAGGAATTTGATTTTATCAAAATTTCCAAATACCATCCCGTTACTTCAACCCATGGACCTGCAAGTTATTGCCAACTTCAAGAAGCTCTACACGAAATATCTCTTCCAAAGGCGCTTTGAAGTCACGAATGACACTGAACTGACCCTGCGCGATTTTTGGAAGCACCATTTCAAAATCGTGCACTGCATCAATCTCATACATAAAGCATGGGACGCTGTGACCTATCGGACGATGAATTCTGCTTGGAGGAAGTTATGGCTCGAGTGTGTCACCGAGTGAGAATTTGAGGGTTTCGGTGTTGCAGGGACCAGCACGAGTCCGAGGAGGAGGAACCTGACCTCGTTGATGACATTGTGTCTGTGGGCAGGAGCTTGGGCTTGGAGATTGACAACGATGATGTGGAGGAACTCCTGGACAAAGAATCTGTGGAAAGAGCTGAAGACTGCTGTTCACAAACACTATCCATCACACATCACTGAGCTAGAGCTGTTTTGCAAGGAAGAATGGGCAAGAATGTCAGTCTCTCCATGTGCAAAACTGATAGAAACATACCCCAAGTGACTTGCAGCTGTAATTGGAGCAAAAGGTGGCGCTACAAAGTAATAATGCGGGGAGGCCGAATAATATTGCACGCCACACTCATCTCATCTCATTTTCTGTACCGCTTATTCCTCATTAGGGTCGCGGGGGTTGCTGGAGCCTATCTCAGCTGTCTTCGGGCACGGGGCGGGGGACACCCTGAATTGGTTGCCAGCCAATCGCAGGGCACACAAAGACATACAACAGTCACTCTCACACTCACACCTAGGGACGATTTGGAGTGGTCAATCTGCCTGCCATGCATGTTTTTGGAGTGTGGGAGGAAACCGGAGGACCCGGAGAAAACCCACGCGGGTCCGGGGAGAACATGCAAACTCCACACAGGGAGGCCGGACCGGGACGCGAACCGGCGACCTCTGCACTGTGACGCCGGTACCACTCGGCTACCGGGCCGCCACGCCACACTTTTCAGTATTTTATTTGTTAAAAAAGTTTAAATTGTTTACCTTCTTTCTTATATGGCACAGTGAACAGGACATTGCATCAGCAGAATTGCAAGAAATGTAAAACGTTTTATTGAGATTATGTGATCTATGTTTTGTTATGATGTCTTGAACAGATGATTCTCAATGTGACCGTTTTCTCTTTTCTACCGATTCTAAAAAAAGTTTAAATTATCCAATAAATTTTGTGCCACTTCACGATTGTGTCCCACTTGTTGTTGATTCTTGACAAAAAAAAAAAAAAAAAAAAAAAAAAAAAAAAAAAAAAATCATATCTTTGTTTGAAGCCTGAAATGTGGCGAAAGGTTGCAAGGTTCAAGGGGGCCGAATACTTTTGCAAGGCACTGTATCTATATCTATAGATATCTGTCAATATTGTCATTTTACTACTCGAATCCTCACATCTCGATTTCTATTTGCTATCTAGCTGCTAGCTTTCTATCTACGTATTTGCTATCTGGCTGGTTATTTAGCTATCTAGCTGGCTCTCGATTAGCTATATAACTATCCAGCTCGCTGTCTAGCTGGCTATCAAATAGCTATCTATTAGCCGCTGCTCACCCACAGAAATAAATATCCTGTAATTGTAAAGTGACCTTGAGAGTTTAAAAAAAGCGCTTAAAAATAAAGTATATTATTATTATTCATCCATCCATTTTCCGTACCGCTTATTCCTCACTAGGGTCACCGGGGGTGCTGGAGCCTATCCCAGCTGTCTTCGGGCACGAGGCGGGGGACACTCTGAACTGGTTGCCAGCCAATCGCAGGGCACACAGAGACAAACAACAGTCACTCTCCCACTCATACCTAAGGACAATTTGGAGTGTTCAATCTGCCTGCCATGCATGTTTTTGGAATGTGGGAGGAAACCGGAGGACCCGGAGAAAACCCACGCGGGCCCAGGGAGAACATGCAGACTCCACACAGGTTGGCCGGAACGGGACGCGAACCGGCAACCTCTGCACGTGCTAAACACTCGACCACCGGGCCACCTAGTATTATTATTATTACCGTATTTATCACGACCATAAGGCGCATATAAACGTCTCAGATTTTTTTCAAAATGTGCGGTGCGCCCTGCAGTGCGGACGTATTAGAGACCACCATGTGTAGGACGCGGTAAAGAAAACGAGGGGTGTGTGTGTGGGGTATGTTTATGTATAAACGAACACGTATGTGCTTTATGTAGAAAATTGCTGTTTTAACAACCCTGAAAATGGCAAAGAGACATGGTTATGAAGCTCAGTTTAAACTGAAGGCTATCAGCTACGTCGAGGAACATGGGAATCGAGCCGCCGTGACATAATACGCGGACATAAGGCAAGGTCCGGAGGTGGAGGAACGGCCGGCGAATTATTCTGAAAAGCTAGCGAAAAGCCTTCGTTTCCTGTTGTGCTTATCTGCCATGCTAACGGAGAGAAACTCCTGCCGATTGTGATTTTTTAAAAGAAAGACTTTGCCTAAAGAGACATGTCCAGCAGGCGTCATTATCAAGGCAAACGAAAAGGGCTGGATGTTACGCCACAGTTTGACAATGGATTGTGGATCCTTGGGCTAACGTGTCTGCTGGCACGGTGGCTCGAGCTTTCGGAAAAGTCGGTACCGGTAATGTGCTCTTTTTTACCATGCCGGCGCCTATTGATTGATGATTACAAAATGTAATTAATTTGTAATTAAAAAATAAAGCACTACCAGACTCAGTTTTGCTCCCGATCTGTTTTTTTAAATACGCACACTTGTATGCCTGCGTGTTGTTGTGGGGCGGACGTACGTATGGCAGTAGAGGATATGTCCCGGTATATAAAACTTGCGCCCTATCAGCCGGTGCGCTCAATGTGTAAGTTAAATACAGAAATGGCACACATAAATGAGACTGCGTCTTTTCACACGGTGCGACCTTTGGTCGTGAAAATACGGTATTATTATTATTAGGTAGCGATCTAGCTAGCTTTCCATCTACAGTAAAGTCTCGTTATATCGATATCGATTATATTGATAATACTGCTTATTACGACACTATTTTCATTTCCCGTGCACATTTCTAGTCTTTTTATGTGTAATTAGTTCCGTTTAGTACGATTCATGGTTTTTACGATTTTTTTTTTTACGGTTTATTCTAACCGTGGTAACCGGTTACTACGGTGCTCTTTTTCATCTCCCGCCGGCCATTTTGCTATGTTTATATCGATACACGCCATCGGTCGCGCCATTGGTCGACTTGGTCACGTGAGTTTGTTACGTGACCAGCTCCCGTGTAGCAGAGCCATTTTCATTTTCAGACGCTAGCTCGTGTGTAGCAGACGAGATTGAAGTGTTTGTGTTAAAACGTAAAAATGGGAAGCAGAAGATTGATGACTTTTTTAAATTGCATACATAATACAGTAAGCGTTGCAGTTTCCCTGTTGTGTTATGTACATGCCCACTGTACTGTACATGAATGCAATCGTTTTTTGCAACAAAGTTTCTTGTTTTGTCTGCTGAAGCATGATGATTTTGAAAATTACCATACATTCCATACTGTGTATTAAAGGACAACCGATGTCACTTTTTATTCAAATGCAAAACACCAATAAAAATGACTTCACGCCAAGACGTCTTGCATTGCTTGTGAATTCAAACAATAGCTCCAGATTCGGATAATATGCTTTCTTGTTACACCTCCAGCTATGAATATGATTCAAATACACTGTAGTTCTGAAGATGAAAGCATACATGTTTGCAATCGATTAAAGAATTATATGTGCCATTTTGAGGCAACATTGGGGGAACATCTATCACCCAAAAAAAGAGGCACAAAATGGCGAGCTCATGGCCAGCTTCGTTTTTTATATGGCGCTTGGATGCCCTCTTTTGGCGGCTTTTGTTAATGCAGTTCGGCGCAGGACGCATATATCGACAGTACGGTTATATTGACATTTTTCCCGAGAATATCGATATAACGAGACTTTACTGTATTTGAGTTATTCCAGGGTGAGTGAACGCTGGCGCATGTGGCTGTCGCTGCTCACCCCCGGAAACATTTATCCTGTGACTGTAAAGTGACCTTGAGAGTTTTGAAAGGGGCTTATAAATGAAATATATTATACTTAGTATTATTATTATTAATAAATATTGTCACATCTCTGCGTGGTGACTGTAATTGACTTGACTTTGCAGTCTGCCAATCCTCCATGAAGCGTCTCCAACTGGTCCAGAATGCTGCTGCTGACCTCTTGACTGCTACTGGTAAGAGGGAGCACACAAGTCCTACTTTGGCTTCCTCTACATTTTAGAGTTCTTCCTAAAATCCACATGTATCGCTGCACTTGTTATTTCCAGAGCAACGAGAGGCGACGACTTGCTTTGTCCGCCGTCTTTTTTTTGAATTAGCTATCTATCTATTTGGCTATCAAGCTCGCTATCTACAGTATTAACTGTCTAGTTAGTTATCTACTGTATTAGCTAGCTTTCTTTCTATCTTCTTGAGTTACTTGCAGGTTGAGTGAATGCTGGCGCGTGTGGCTGCCGTTGCTCACCCACAGAAAAATGTATCCTGTGACTGTGAAGTGACCTTGACCGTTTTGAAAGGCGCTTAAAAACCAAATGTAGTATGAAACCTTTGACTTTCTTAATTGTAAGAGAGTATTTTTTGATTGGAGGTAGCTAGCTAGCTAATAATGCAAATTTCCCCCTTGTGGGACTAATCTATTAGCTCACTCTCTCACACTCTCTCTTTCTCACTCACTCACTCACTCTCTCCCCTCCACTCTCTCTCTATCTAGCTAGCTATTTGAGTGAGGAAACACATTAGCTATCTTGCTATCCATGAGCTAGCTAGCTTGCTTTCTATATTTTTGAGTTAATTGCGGGTTGAGTGAACGCTGGCGCGTGTAGCTGCGGAAAAACTGATCCTGTGACTGTACAGTGACCTTGAGAGTTTTGAAAGAGTAGATAGGAAAAAAATCCTGTGACTGTAAAGTGACCTTGAGAGAGAAAGGCACTTATAAATCAAATGTCCTAATAATAATACACTATGTACAGTTTTTTTTATGAAACGGTTTTGCATTTACAGTATACAGTTGACATTTTTATTTTGCTATGCTTAGAATATCTTGTTTCTATCCTTTCACACACACCCCCCCCCCACCCCATCCCCTTTCAGTTTGCTGCTGTGGACTGCAAATTTCACCATTGTAGGACGAATAAAGGTTTTCTGATTCTGATGATAAAAGCAAATTAATAAATGCATGCCGCGGCAGTGAGTTTGATTTAAATAAACACATGTAAAATGAGCGATTTAATGGCTGTTGAGTAAGGACCAAAACTCTCACAACAGTGCAGCGTTCTCTTGGTTGAGACGCATTTATTTTAAAGGTGGCCAACGCCGCTCGCCAGAGACAGTTTAACGTAATGCACAGTATAATGGTGGCTCACTCGGCTTGAATTTTGCAAGTGGAGGCTTGCTTGACCGCGGTGAATTTCTTCGACTCCCTGTTGATCAAAAAGGCTGGCGTGCTTTACGACACTGCCGCGACGTTATATTCTGCAATATATATGTGGAATATTCTAAATGATAAAAGGATACGTAACAGACAGGCGGCTAAAATAACAAGTAGTACGTATATGGTTTTACCGACAGGCTTGTGTCCGATCATGGCGTGGAAAAGGCACACCTCCACCTCGTGGCTCCACACCACAGACTCTTCGCTGTTGACCAAGGCCGCGTCCGGGGGCTTCTCGTCGGCTTGATTCGGTGTCAGGTCGGCCTCCCCCATGGTGGAGACAACAGACGAGACTCGGCCAAGTCGCTCGGATGTTTTTGTTTGGTTTCGACCGGAAGTTGTGTTCTCTTCCACTTCTTCTTCGAGTTGGTCCTTTTGTTAGATTACTGCCATCTACCGATATGATCAAACCGATGATTGAACTACAATGTCCAAGATAAAAAGAGATTTTTAAATGCTATAAAACGTTTTTCTGATGTCAGTGTCAGTTAGGAAACAAAAAAAAAAAAAAAATGGTGTCGGTTGTCCTTTAAGACTCACAGAAATGAAACACAAGACCGTATTTATTAGCTATCCATTAGATAGCTGGCTAGCTATTAGCTGTAAATAAATAATAATAATAATAATAATATTAATAATAATAATAATAATAATAATAATAATAATAATCTTTTCCTTTCGGATTTTCCCGTCAAAGTGTCGCCACGGCAAATCAGTCTCCTCCATCTTTAGAGGTTTGATCTGCATGTTTGTTTTGGCCAAGCTTTTACGTTGGAATCCCTTCCTGACACAGCCCTCTGTATAATAATAATAATAATAATAATAATAATAATAATAATAATAATAATAATAATAATAATAATAATAATAATAATAACTCATATTAGAGGCTTTGGAGACAAAGTCAGAGAGGCCAGACTGAGATGGTTTGGACATGAGTGACTACATCGGGAGAAGGATGCTGAGCCTTGAACTGCCAGGCAGGAGACCAAAAGAGGATTATGGATGTTTTCAAAGAGGACGTGAAGGTAGCTGGTGTGAGAGAAGAGGATGCCCAAAACCAGGTTCAAATGTTGGGAGGAAGTGAGTTCCAGAGTTTGGGGGCAGAGTAGCTGAAATCTCTGTCCCCCATCGTGGTGAGAAGGGCGGGGGGGGGGGGGGGGTGGCTCTAAGCTGGCTAGCTGTTGGCTATCTGGCTATGTAATAGATATCCAGTAGGTAGCTAGCTAGCTTTCTATCCATTTAAGTTACTTTGGGGTTGAACGGACGCTGGTGCATGTGGCTGCCGCTGCTCACCCACAGAACAACTTTATCCTGTGACTGTAAAGTGACCTTGAGTTTTGAAAGGCGCTTGAACGGTATTATTAAGACGTCCCCATCATTCATTGCACTTTTCTGACCATAACTTTTTAAACTACAGTAAAGTCTCATTATATCGATATCGGTTATATCGATAGTACTGCTTATTACGATACTATTTTCATTTCCCTTGCACATTTCTGGTCTTTTTATGTATAATTAGTACCGTTTAGTACGATACCCGGTTATTACGATAATCCGGTTATTGCGGTGCTCCTTTTCATCCCCCGCCGGCCATTTTGCTGTTTATATCGATACATCGGTCGCGCCATTGGTCGACTTGGTCACTTGTCTTGGTCATGTGACACGCCATCGGTCGACTTGGTCACGTGTCTTGGTTACGTGACACGCCATCGGTCGCGCCATTGGTCGACTTGGTCACGTGAGTTTGTTACGTGACCAGCTCCCCGCAGAGCCATTTTCATTTTCAGACGTTAGCTCGTGTGTAGCAGACGAGATTGAAGTGTTTGTGTTAAAAGGTAAAAATAGGAAGCAGAAGAAGATTGATGAGTTTTTTTTAAATTGTATACATAATACAGTAAGATGTAAGCGTTGCAGTTTCCCTGTTGTGTTATGTACATGCCCACTGTACTGTATATGAATGCAATTGTTATTTGCAACACTGTTTCTTGTTTTGTCTGCTGAAGCGTGATGCTTTTGAAAATTATTAACATTCCATACTGTGTATTAAAGGACAACCAATGTCACTTTTTATTCAAATGCAAAACACCAAGAAAAATGACTTCACGCCAAGACACATCCAGTTATGAATATAAGTCAAATACACTGTAGTTCTGAAGATGAAAGCATACATGTTTGCAATCATTAAAGAATTATATGTGCCATTTTGAGGCAACGTTGGGGGAACATCTCTCACCCCCCCAAAAAAAGAGGCACAAAATGGGAGCTCGTGGCCAGCTCCGTTTCTTATATGGCGCTTGGCTGCCCTCTTTTGGCGGCTTTTGTTAATGCAGTTCGGCGCAGGATCGGATATATCGATAGTCCGGTTATATCGACATTTTTTCCAACTCCCGAGAATATCGATATAACGAGACTACTGTATCTGAAATTTTTAAATACAAGTCACAGAAAACAAACTAACTGGTTATTTAAAATCATACAGTATTAACAGAGATTTTAAAAAAGCCAAGGAATTTTTAAATAAAAATTATTAAAAAAACACGGAAAAGCACCTCAGACTGTTGCACTATGTTCTTTATTGATAATAATAATACATTTAATTTCTATGCGCCTTTCAAAACTCTCAAGGTCACTTTTCAGTCACAGGATAAGTTTTTCTGTGGGTGAGCAGCGGCAGCCACACACGCCAGCGTTCACTCTACCCGGAAGTCACTCAAATAGATAGAAACATAGCTAGCTTATAGATAGCTAAAAGACAGTTAGCTAGATAGCTCACTAGATAGCCAGCCAGCTAATAGATGGTTAGCTAGATATCCAGCCAGCTAGTTACCTAATAGATAGCTAGCTAGCATTTGAGCAAAATTGATAACAAAGGGACTTAAAAGAAAAATAAATAATACCATAAAAAAATAAATGACTTAAAAAAAATAGTGCCAGCGTTCACTCAACACAGTAGTAACTCAAATAGATAGAAAGTTAGCTAGCTAATACATTTTAATCCAAACAATTTACATTGTGTTTGGTTTCTGCCTGGAAAATAAAGACACTAGTTTTTGAGTGGCTTTTGCTGAAATCACGATGATCATGTAGAATACAGAGGAATTTGTATCCGCTAGAACACGCTGGACTATGTCTGGAGGCCATCTTAAATTTTGGTGGGAGCCTTCCTGTGCCCATTACAATTTGCTTGATTGTGCAAAAATATAGCTATCGAGCTAACTATCTATTAGATAGCTAGCTAGCTTTCTATCAATTTGAGTTACTTCCATGTCGAGTGAACCCTGGCACGTGTGGCTAATAGCTAGCTAGCTATCCATTAGCTCCCAAGCTAATTTCTATCTCTGAGTGACTTCTGGATTGAATGAACACAGGCATGTGTGGCTAATAGCTAGCTAGCCAGCCATTAGCTAGCGAGCTACCTTTCTATCTCTGAGTGACTTCTGGGTTGAATGAACACAGGCACGTGTGGCTAATAGGCAGCTAGCTAGCCATTAGCTAGCAATCTACCTTTCTATATCTGAGTGACTTCCGCGTTGAATGAAAGCCGGCATGTGTGGCTAATAGATAGATAGCTATCTATTAGCCAGCGAGCTACCCTTCTATGTCTTGAGTAGACTTCCGGGTTGAATGAACACCGGCACGTGTGGCTAATAGATACCAGTCTCGAGGACTTGCACAATGCAAGAATCCAAACAATGGTGCGTGGAGCATCCACACCCTGCCCACCACCTTTTCCAGCGACTCCTCTCAGGCAGGCGCTATCGATCCATGTGCACCAAATCCAGCAGACATTTAAATAGTTTCTTCACCCAAGCCATTCACTTTTTAAACAGTAACCCAAATAGAACTGTATAGTGCTTCTTTGCAATTTTTGGGTGATGACGTCACATCCTCGTCAACGCCAGGAGCGTGCCCCTCCCCTCCTGTCTCTTCCTCCTCTGCTCCTGGAGCGCGCCCCTCCCCTCCCTGCTCTCCGGACTCACGCACCTGTTCCCCATTTCCTTAATTGTGCCTTCTGGCTATAAAAGCCACCCTTACTTGGCGGTGTATATCAGGAAGTTCCCCGTCACCCAGCCGCACGCAGGTCTGTTTTGTCAGTGCTCTCTACCGTGCCTGATTTTCTGTTTTTTTTTTTGCCACATGTGTCTCAGTAAAGACGCTTTTTGGAATCACTGTCTCCACCGTGTATTTTGGATCCGACTTTAACCACCTTGCGTCGTCCCTTGAGTCCTGTCACTACTCCTTGAGCAGACGTGACAGATGATACTAGTGCAGCATATTCTACCGGAAACAAATTCCTTGTGTTCTACATACTTGGCAATGAAGATGATTCTGATTCTGAGGTAGCTATCTATTAGGTAGTGAGCTACCTTTTTATATCTGAGTGGCTAATAGATAGCTAGGTAGATAGTACACAGATAGTAGAAATAAGTACATTTAGTTAACCATTTTAAACATTGCTGGATGAACATTAAAGTTGTGCTTTGTTTTCAATGAATGAATGAGTGAACGGACATTGAGTGTTCGTTGGGAGTTACGTTTTTGCAGGTGCTGGAGGTTCAAGGGGACCAGCTGGTTCTTATCACAGAGGGGAAGCAAAGGAATACAACATGGCCAAGGCTGTATGGAGGAGGTGAATGCTACAAAAGCCAACACTGTTGGATGGGAACGCAACTTAAGCTATCCGCTTCCCCCGCCAAAGAGGAAGATGTCATCACAGACCAGTGAAGGAGAAGGATACAATCAACTGTTGATTTCTTTGTTTGAGCCAAATTTGAATATGCATGTAGTACCCGTTAAAAAATGGGTTCATGTCTCGTCTCCCCTGCCTCTCTCACTCCTGATTTTGAGGGAACACAGATATTTTCTGTGTCAAAGAGCTGAGACCCAGAATTCTGCATTAGATCAAATTGTTAGGAATAAATCATCTGTGAGTAATTTGCCGGCTTCTTTGGTGATCTATCTCACAACGAGCATGCCAATCGTTAGGTTCCAATGTTGCGCAATAAGGTAAATATTTAATTCCGTTCATGATACAGTGAAGTCTTGTTATATTGATATCGGTTATATTGATAGTACCGCTTATTACGATACTATTTCCATGAACGCAAGGAGAAAATTACATGCGCGCAGGATCGGATATATCTATAGTCCCGGTTATATCGATATTTTTTCAGACTCCCGAGAATATCGATATAATGAGACTTTACTGTATTTCCAATTCTAAAATTAACTGTTAATGCTAATTTTGCTCGTAATATTTTAACCTAACACTATCTACAAGTATTGGCTAGCTAGCTATCTCTTTATTTGAGTTACTTTGGGGTTGAGTGAACGCTGGCGGGTGTGGCTTCCGTTGCACACCCAGAGAAAAACTGACCCTGGGACTGTGAAGTGATCTTTAAAGTTTTGAAAGGCGCTTAGAAATCAAATGTATTATTTTATTTGGTTTTATTTTATAGCTATCTAGCTGGCTACCTATTATCTGTCTAGCTCGCTTGCTATCTAGCTAGCTGGCTACCTCTTATTTATCTATTGGCTAGCTAGCTTTCTATTGATTTGCGTTATTCGGGGTTGAGTGAACGCTGGCGCATGTGGCTGCCGCTGCTCATCCACATAGAAACTCATCAATACCAAACTTGAGCAAATGAAGGCTCAACAACAGAGAACGAACAGTTTAAAACTGGCGCAAAATCCACATGAGAGCAAATGTAGCACCATATACGCGCCGATAAAAAATCTCAAAACGCAAAGCACAGAAGCAACAAAAAACACTGATTAGAATTGCGGTTTAATTTTGAAATACCTTCTCAGAAGTCCCCTTTATCTTATCCCGTTACACCTAAAAACAAAAAGGCTCAAGAAAATCCAAACTGTGTGCCTTTCGTATTTGGATATCGGGTGCGCAGATGATTAGGCTTCACCCAAAAGGCTACGACAGCCCTCTGAAAGCAATATTTGGATATTTATAACAATCGTCAGATGGAATCGATGACAGTGTTAATAATACATTTAATTTGTAAGTGCCTTTCAAAACTCTCAAGGCCACGTTACCGTCACTGGATCAGTTTTTCTGTGTGTGAGCAGCGGCGGCCACATGCACCAGTGTTCACTCAACCCGGAACTCAAATAGATAGAAACATAGCTAGCTTATAGATAGCTATTAGATAGCTATTAGATAGCCAGCTAGCTAGCTAGCCAATAAATGGCTAGCTAACCAGCCAGCTAGCTAATAGAAAGCAAGCTAGGTGATAGATAGCTAACAGATAGCCAGCTCTCTGTACTGTAAGGTGTCGGACGTTTCGCTTCTCATCTAAGAGGCTTCGTCAACGAACTAATATTTTGCTGCAATATGGAATATATTTGGGCTGTCTTTCCACGACAGGCTTACTTACACAAGCCCTATGGTTCTTCACTCATCGTGACCAGAATAAAATAATTCAAGGTGGAAAAGTGTTCTCACTGTCATGATTAGTTATTGATTTATCTGTCAATGTTTTATTGATTAACAGACGTGTTAAAAGAAAGCATTTGATTTATATGAGAGGAAATCAGTAGCAACCTTTTAAAAAAAGAACTGATTTTTTCAAAAGCTGACCATGGAAGCTGGCTATCTGGCTAACTATTAGCTATTTATTTGCTATCCATTGGCATGCTAGGTAGCTATAAGCTGTCTAGCTGTTGTTGGCTATCTGGCTAATTAGTAGTTATTTATTTGCTATCCCTTGGATAGCTAGGTAGCTATTAGCTGTCTAGCTGACTGGCTGTAAGCTGTCTAGCTGTTAGCTATCTGGCTATTAGCTCTTTATTTGCTATCCATTAGCTAGCTAGGTAGCTATTAGCTGTCTAGCTGACTGGCTGTAAGCTGTTGGCTATCTATTAGCTATTTATTTGCTGTCCAATAGCAAGCTAGCTAGCTATCAGCTTTAGAGCTGACTGGCTGTCTAGCTATCTACGAGCTATTTATTTTCTATCCATTAGCTAGCTAGCTTTCTATCTATTTGAGTTACTTCGGGGTTGAGTGAACACTGGCGCACGTGGCTGCCGCTGCTCAGCCACAGAACAATTTTATTCTGTGACTGTAAAGTGACCTTGAGAGTTTTTGAAAGGCACTTAGAAATCGAATGGATTATTATTATTATGTTGTTGTCGACAGGACAAGTTCCGAAGAATTAAGACGGAAGATCTTTTAGGCTCAAAACAGAAATGTCCAAGTCAAATGGAACAAAAAAACATGTCGTACGTGGTCGCCACCCATCAGCCTCTTGTGTTGAAGTATTGGCAGAATGCGGGTGCGCCCGGGGGGGGGGGGGGGGGGGGGGGGGGGGGGGGGGGGGGGGGGGGGGGGAGATTGGCTGAATGTGGGTGTTAGCGGGGCTAGTGGGTCATTGGTCTTTCTTCAGCGGTTTTGAAGAGTCATCTTTAGCTAGCCCCTCATCCCCAATGGACTCCTCGTACCTGGAGAACAGATGATAATAATAATAATAATAATAATACATTTAATTTATAAGTGCCTTACAAAACTCTCAAGGTCACTATACAGTCACAAGATGTGTTTTTCTGTGGGTGAGTAGCAGCAGCCACACGCGCTAGCGTTCACTCAACCCGGAAGTAAAACAAATAGACAGAAAGCTAGCCAGTTAGCTGATAGGTAACTAATAGATCGATAGCTAGCTAGTTAGATAGCGAATAGATAGCAAATAGATAGCTATCTAGGTAGCCAGCCAGCTAGTTAGATAGCAAATAGATAGCTAGCTAGGTAGCCAGATAGCGAATAGATGACGATCATCATGAGGACGACGGACAGGAAGATGGTAGCGCCTCGTGTCGTGGGATCCCTCCGCGTCGTCAAACAGGATTGGGGGGGCGATGGGAGGAGGTGTGGGCCCTGACGTGACACTGCCATCCCAATTTATTCGGGAATTGAAGAGCCCCATTCACTGATTTGTTCAGGTTTTGGTTTTTCTTAATGGGGGTGCCGATAAAGCGCAGGTCAGACCTCTGGCAATGTTTTTCCCCTTTCACAAGGGGGCAGTATTTCCCTTTTTCCATCTTAGCGCTTTGTTACAGCTTTGGCTGCACCCTGAACGCCTAGCTAGCTATTGATATCTTCTATCTATCTGTCTGGATGGCTATCTAGCAAGCTATCTATTAGATAATTAATGTTAAGCAGATTCCTTACTTACAGACAGTGTATTGTCGGTGTTCAAATACCTGTCGGTCTAATATATTAGATAGCTAGCTTTCAATTTATTTGCGTTATTCCGGGTTGAGTGAACGCTGAACGCCTAGCTAGCTAGCTATTTTTTATTTATTATCTATTAGCTATCTGTTGTCTGTCTGTCTGGATGGCAATATAGCTAGCTAGCTATTAGCTTTCTGGATCAATGGATAGCTATCTAACTGACTGGCTATTATCTATAGGCTATTAGCTAGCTGGCTTGCTTTCTATCGATTGCAGTTACTTCCGGGTTGAGTGAACGCTGGCGCGTGTGGGTGCCGCTGCTCACCCACAGAAAAATGTATCCTGTGACTGTAAAGTGACCTTGAGTTTTGAAAGGCGCTTATGAAATGAAATGTATTCTTATTAAAGCGCTAAAAAAAACACAATGCATGTATTGCATTGCATAGTGATACCAGAGCTTAAAAACTAAATTGGTTCCCAGACAGTGTGTATAAGTCGAAAAGTTCAGCTTCCAAACATTTATTTCCTATAAGAAACTATTAAAATGACATTAATCCATTCCCAGGAGCAAGCTGGTGGCTAATGGCAGCTACACCATCCGAGTGTAAAGTGAGATTTGCCTTATGTCACCAACACGCACCTCTTTGCCTCACTCAGAAGCAAACACTGATAAATGTTCATGACTTCATCTGGTCTTATCATAATGTTTAATAAAACCAGATGACATCATGATACCTCAGCTTACAAACTTAATTAGTTCCCAGAAAGTGTGTAAGGCCAAAAGTTTGTCTTCCCGAACATTAATTTCACATAAGAAACCATTAAAATTTGAATAACGTGTTCCCAGATCCCCATAAAAGATAATTTTCTCTTAAATAAGCCTTAAACCTACACAAAACCCTGAAAACTACACATAATATACATTATTTTACGCATAATGTGATTGTATTGTAATGAAATAAATAAATTGTACTATACAATAAAGTTGTTTTATTGACCTTTGTGATGGTCGTTGTCAATGGATGACGAACTTACCGGTTGCCAAGTGAAGTTGCCATGCTTTCTCGGCGATAATACCATCACTCATACTGTCCCTTGATAGCTGCTTTTTGTTCATCCAAATTAACAGAAGTTTGTCAATCTCTTCTATTGCCCGAGACCGTTCCTCTAAGCCAGACATGGGCAAACTACGGCCCGCGGGCCACATACGGCCCGTTAGGCTTTTCAATCCGGCCCGCCGAACTTGCCCAAATTATAGTACAGTGTCTAAAACTCATGACAAAAAGCTAGCGAACAACAGGGCAGATAACTGAAAAGTTGCCTGCCCCATTTTTCACAACTTGAAGCAAAATGAAACCAATCCCATTAAAAAAACATTGTCACAAAGTATAAAGTTTTTTTTTTAAATCAAGAATGCACCAACTACAAATGCTACCTTGCTTAATTTACGGCAAATGCGCATAGCTGTAAATTTTGCTACAGTAGTCGATTGTCATTGTGGTGCACAATGCAATGTTTGCATTGATTCCTACGAGCCACTAAGCCCCTTTCTTAAGTCTCACGTACACTTTACAGTCACGGTTTAATGTAAATTTATGTTTTGTAGCGTCACATATGTTGTTAGCTTCTTTTGAATCTTTCTTCTAGTCTTAGGTTCTGTGCATCTATTTTGGAAAATGACATGCAATTGCACGACTTTGTAACGCTTGCGAAAGTCCGGAAAAAAGAAGCAGGCTTCTGATTGGCTGCCGAGACGAGTATGCAAATTTCAACTGCAGGTAGTCTATGTTTGTGTGCTCGGCGACGGTACACGTGTTTTGTTAGCGCGTGAAGGCGAGAGCGTCAGTGAGGAGTTTGTTGAGCGCGCGGTCAGGACAAACCATCTATGATTTGGCGGAATTTAACACAAGTAGGTATTATTGAGCTTGAATATTTCGTTGTGTAATAATATGTTTTGAATGTTGAAAGTGATTCCATTTTTCAATCAATGTTGATTTCTTTAACTTTGCCCCTCCAATGAAAACCTATTAAAAACAGACGCAATCTTGATAAATCACAGTGCATATGTTATTTTAATCTATTTCCATTTCCTCCTCCAAGTATCTGCGAAATAGTATGTAAACGCCATATTCCTTGAGACAAATTTACCTGATCAGGGATATCTTTCACATTTGAAAGACAGTTAATAAATTGGGGTCTTACTGTGCTATGAGGTTTGTACACACTACATTTAAAGGACAACCGGCACCATTTTTTTGTTTCCCACTGACATCAGAAAAACGTTTTATAGCATCTAAAATACCCAAAACAGGCAGGCTGATATTTTTAGTTAAATGAAAAACACCAATAAAAATGACTTCAAAATGAATCCGGAAATGGCCAGTTTCAGAAGGTCCCACCCCCTTGTTCGTGACGTCACGCCAAGACGTCTTGCCTTGCTCGAGAATCAAAACAATGGCTTCAGATTCGGAGAAGATGTTTGCTTGTTCTTGTTCTTCTGAAGAGGAAAGCATAAATGTTTGCAATTGATTCTAGGAGTCCTCCCAGATCAATTCGAGCCGTCAAGGACAGAAATGTAGCACCCAGAAAAAGCAGAAGATTGCGCCCAAGCTCCGTTGGAAATGGGCTGATTTTTCAGCTGGGAATTTGTGTCAGCGAATATCAAATAGTTGTCTTGGTGCAACACACAACGATTCACCATGGCGTTATTTATGTGTTTTCCTTCTAATTTCACCATCAACACGGATCAACACGGATCAACACGAAGTTTTCAGACCAAACAAAGTACCCAAAATGCATTGTATGTCGCTTTCTCGGTCAGGGGCGGTCCAAACGTGACATCACATGGGGATCGTCATCAACTCGAAAATAAGACTTCATGAATATTCAGCGCAAGTCTTAAACCGTAAACTATAGCTATATGCTGTGGAATCTTTGTAAAATACGCTCAGTCGAAGTCATTTGAAGTGATTTTATAAATTATGGACATAACTTGTTCGGAGTATTTCCGGCCCAAACACTCCCTCCAAATGCTCCTGGCCCGGCCCCTCTGTCAAATTTTAGAACCCAATGCGGCCCGCGAGTCAAAAAGTTTGCCCACCCCTGCTCTAAGCAATGGTCTCAGGCAAGAGAAGATGTTGAAAAACCTTTGTGATTTGGAAGAACAAAAAGCAGCTAGCAGAGGGGACATTGTGAGTGAGGGTATTATCGCGGAGAAAGCACGGCAACTTTATTCGGATATCATCAAGAGGCAACAACATCAACGACCATCACAAAGGTCAATAAAACGACTTTATTATACAGGTCATTCAGTTTATTTCTTGAATTACAATCCAATAGCACATTAAACATAAAATCCGTGGTAGAAGACAGAAGGGTGGGTTTCTCTCTCTCTCTCTCACACACGCGAACACACACACACGCACACACACACACCCAAGACAAGTTGAGACAAGAGAGAAAGCTCCGACAGTGCTCCAGAGTGACAAATGACACGGTGGAAAGTGGATGTTTCTCTGATCGCTTTGCTCCACTAATGTGGCGATTGCTCTCTTTCACCAGGTGAGCTCACAGTTAGCATGCGGTGTAACTAAATGAATAAACATGCATCAAACTTCCGCTGTCCAAGCGCCCAATCACTAACTCTGGTTAGCTTCCTCATTATTTTGGCATTTGGCATTTTGCAATACAGTAAAGTCTCGTTATATCGATATTCAAGGGAGTCCGAAAAAATATCGACATAACCGGGACTATCGATATATCCGACCCTGTTTGCATGTAATTTTCTCCGTGGCTAAAACTCTTCATACACCTGTATTAAACGCGAGCGCAAAACGCAGCACGTCCGCTAGCGACAACAGTTGGTCACGAACAGAGCGATACACACGTACGCCGCTCAGCATCCCACCCTCTGTACGCACTCACGTGTCGTACCCGCGTTCAAACTCCGATTGTTGTTCGAACTACGAAGCAAGAATATCTCGAATATTTTGTTCGGACTCCGATTTGTTCGAACTGTGAGTCGTTCAAAAACCGAGGTACCACTGTAACTCTTTTTTTTCCTGATGAGAGAAGATAGTCTACGGTTTCTTACGCTGCATTGAATGTTGATGTCGTTGTAAAACTCAATCCTCTGTGGGTCCTGCAATTGGAGTGACAATGACAAAAACCCTGGCACTGGAGCGGACACATTTTTACATATGTTAGAGGGGATGTCACGACGGGGCTCCGAATGGAAGGTAGACGTTAGCGGTACCCGTCCGATGGCAAAACACCAAAAGTCCGTCTACATCGCAGCAGCCTGTAAGGGCCGCTGGTGGGAGGCGGCGTTCATGGAGGCCAAGAGGCTGGCGGGCAAGCCGCCGATGCTCGGAAAGGAAGTGAGTCTGGGGGAGGCTGGAAGGACACCCTCGGATGACTCGTAGCTAAGTGGCCCAAGGGAGACAGACGGTTGACAAAGGGTCAAGAAGTCGGGTGAAGACAAGAGGAGGAAGGACGAGACAGACTGAAAGAAAAACCAGGCGGTCGCAGCGAACAACCGCCGTGCCATGCCGACCATTTTCATCTCCTTCGGATCTCGAGTCATGCCATCAATATCGCTGGCGATGTTTGATCACCATCCAAATCGCTGCATCATCCATATACAGTGATACCTTGGCTTACAAACTTAATTGGTTCCCAGACTTAGTGTGTAAGATGAAAAGTGTGTATCCCAAAAATTAATTTACCCATTATAATGAGAATAATCCGTTCCCAGGTCCCCATAAAACATCATTTTCTACTTCAAATTTTCTAAGCCTTAAAACTACACAAAAAGACCTTATATGTATAATAAATGTGCTATGGTATTATAATTAAAGAAATAGTCTGTACTGTCTAATAAAGTGGTTTTATTGGATTGGATTGGTTTTGCCTTTATTACTCTCGCAGTGGAGAAATTTACATTTAACAGCAGTAAAGTGGTGAAAGGAATGAAAGTAGAAAGACAAAACACATGAGCTGTTGGAAAGGCAGCCACTCTCGCGGCGCCATCTTGAAGTCAAAAGAACAAAAAAAAAGCTAAACAACATAATATGACACACAAAGACAATATGACAACACAGACATAGTGTTCCTTCTTAAGCACTTTCTGTACCCTCTTTGTTACATGAAGCAGTTCGAGATGAAAGAGAGGATCAAAACATCTTTTCACCAGTGGATCAGGGACATGATGGTGGAATGTGCACGTCGACTACAAGCTAAATGTCGAAAGCAAACATGCAGCTGTATCATCCATTGACGAAAAGAGATTGTCTCACATCTCCTGTCCTACATAAATCCGCTTCAATTCTAAGCTGCGATAGTTCCACATCCGCATCGGCGCTCTGCGTTGACGCTCCTTTCTTATTATTGCGGGCTCCTCAAGCCATGCAATCAACCAGCCGCAGACTGTTCAACAGCACTGACCTTTCCATTGAACAAAGCGGAGCTTCGAAGATGCTGCCCATTACAGGCGCAAAAAAGCAAAATGGCCCCAGAGCTGTCCAACGATGACAGTCAAATGGCACAGAAATTCCTCCCATTCAAAAACAGTACTGGCATATTCATGCTGCCGAAAAGGCGCAACCGCTCAGCACAGACTCCTTTTCTTGATGAATGACTGATGATTGAATGTCGTGGCCAAAAATGCTGGAAAACAATCCATATCCGTTCCACACGACGCACAAATAGACAAGGTGACAAAAGAAAAGAGAAAACAAGACAAACACAACAACAACAAAAAAAGCAAGGCTCATGAGAGCACTTGCTGACGGCTGCCTACTAAGGCGCCATCTTGGACTCCTTGACCTTTGTGATGGTCATTGATGGAATTGAGTGTCCGGTTTCATCAGCATTAAACACTTGATAAGGAACGTAGCCTTCTTCTTTCACCATCTTGAGGAATGATCCCTTGTAGGTGCTTTCTCAGCGATAATTTGACCTAGTTCCTCATCAATTGTGTTCTGTTTAGCTGGGTTGATGGCTTTTTGCATCAAGTGTACAGATGGCTTGTGCGGGTTATTTGTGGAGCCTGATTGATAGGATATTTTAACCTTGCAGTCTACACTCTGCCTTTGAACTATCGATAAAGTTGATACGAGTCCAAATGTCACTGTTTTCTATCCATTTTCTCACTGTCTGTCGTCTGCCTGTCTCTTTAAAGGACGACCGGTGAAGATCTGGACTCCGATGTAGGAGCCCAGAAAATGCACAAGATGGCGCACAAGTGGCGTTTCGTCCAATATATGAAGCCGCTTATCAGAGCTGTAAAGCCACCCGTGATTGGTTAAAATCCGTGGTAGAAGACAGAAGGGTGGGTTTTACGCACACACACAAATGAATCCGGCACACAAACATCAAGTGTTGAGACAAGAGAGAAAGCTCCAACAGCGCTCCAGAGTAACAAATGACACGGTGGAAAGTGGATGTTTCTCCGATCGGTTTGCTCCACTAATATGGCGATTGCTCTTTCACCAGGTGAGCTAACAGTTATCATGTGGTGTGACTAAATGAGCAAACATGCATCAAACGTCCGCTATCCAAGCGCCCAATCACTAACTCTGGTTAGCTTACTCATTCGCCTCCACTGGTGCTCGACTGCTCTGGTCCGTTGGAAATGGCTGCTTTGTCCGCTGGGAATTTATGTAAACTTACACCTTCTTGATGCATGTTACCGCAATTGGCTGCTAACCGACGATTCACCATCATGTTATTTATGTCGTTTTACTTCATACAGTGTTTTCAGACCAAACAAAGTATTGTGTGTCGCTTTCTCAGTCAGGGGCGGACCGAATGTGATGTCATTTCGGGCATCGACATCAACTCGAGAACAAGACTTCATGAATATTAAGCGCAAGTTTTAAAATGTAAAATATAGCTATATACGCTGGAATCTTTATCAAATGAGCTCAGTAGAAATCATTTGAAGTCATTTTACAAATTATGGACTTAACTTGTCCAGAGGTGTCGCTTGTCCTTTAAAGCAGTGGTCCCCAACCTTTTTTTGCGCCACGGACCGGTTTAATGTCAGACAATATTTTCACGGACCGACGGATAAATACAACAAAATAAAATGATACGACAGGCATGGAAACTGTTTTTTTCTTTCTTTTAAATATAATAATGAACGTGAATCCATTGTGTATTTTCATCATTTTTGAAACTAAAACAGTTCGGACTCAGATAATAAATAAAATATAAATTATGTAAATTAGTTGTATTAAGTTCATCCTGTCGACTTCATATCTAATTTAAAACGGCTTATTTTCTTACAGACAGTGTGCTGTAGGAAACTCTGAGGAAGGCGGAAGTACACGCCGAAACATGTCAGGTATTTGAACACCTACAACGCCTGTCTGTATGAAAAAAAATCAGTTTTAAATTAAATTATGTAAATTATTTACCATTTATTTACCAACTGATATCAGAAAAACGTTTTATAGCATCTAAAATACGCAAAACACGCAGGCTGATATTTTTAGTCAAATGCAAAACACCAATAAAAATGACTTAAAGGACAACCGACGTCTCCGGACAAGTTGTGTCCATAATTTGTAAAATGGCTTCAAATGAATTCTACTGGGTGTATTTTAATAAAATTCCACTGCATATAGCTATATTTTACGTTTTAAGACTCGCGCTGAACATTCAGGAAGTCTTGTTTTTGAGTTGGTGACGAGTCCGTACGTGACGTCAGAAAAGGACCGCCTCCTCACCGTAAAAAAAAGATGTCTTGTAGCGTCTTTCCATCACGTCAATGTATTTTGCTGTACTGTTTTTTTAAACCATGTCTTACACCCAAAAGCCGCCAGCACAGGGAGGCAAACTCCATGGAAAGATAGTATCAGCCTGTGGAAACAAGTTGATTCATTCCTCACCGGAGCTGGTCGCCATTTTTCCGCCTCTTGTTGGGTGAGACATTCCCCCCGCCCGTTTGCCTCAAAATGGCCCAAATAAATTATTTAATCGATTGCAAACATTGTATGCTTTGCTCATCAGGACTATTTGAATCATATTCATAACTGGATGTGTAACAAGAAAGCATATTCTCCGAATCTGAAGCCATTGTTTTGATTCACAAGCAATGCAAGACGTCTTGGCGTGACGTCATGAAAGGGGGGCGGGACTTGAAAATGCCCAATTCGCAGCTCAATTTTTTTGCAGATTTTGGACACTTTAAGTCATTTTTATTGGTGTTTTGCATTTGACTAAAATATCATACTGCATGTTTTGGGTATTTTAGATGCTATAAAATGTTTTTCTGGTGTCAGTTAAAAAACAAAAAAGTGACGTTGGTTGTCCTTTAAAGTGTCCCAGAACTGCCACGAAATGAGCTCGAAAACTGGGCAGATTCAGAAAGTCCTGCACCCTTGTTCGTGACATCACTATTGGTCACACACTGCCTTGCTCCATAATCAAAACAATAGCTTCAGAGAGTTCAGATTCGGAGAAGATGCTTTCTTGTTACTCATCCAGTTATGAATATGATTCAAATAGTTCTGAAGAGAAAAGCATAAATGTTTGCAGTCGATTAAAGAAGACCTTCCGTATTAATTTGAGCCGTCTGGACTCCAATGTCGCACCCATAAAATGCACAAGATGGCGCACAAGCTCCGTTGGAAATGGCTGATTTATCCACTGGGAATTTGTGTAAACTTACACATTCTTCATGTGTGTGACCGTAATTGGTTGCGACACACAACGATTCACCATCGCGTTATTAATGTAGTTTTCCTTCTAATTTCACCATCAACACGGATCAACACAAAGTTTTCAGACCAAACAAAGTACCCACAATGCATTGTGTCGCTTTCTCGGTCACGGGCGTCCCTCCGTGATGTCACGTAGGAGATCGTCATCAACTCAAAAACAAGACTTTCTGAATAATCAGCGCGAGTCTTAAAACGTAAAATATAGCTATATGCGGTGGAATCTTTGTAAAATACGCTCAGTAGAAGTCATTTGAAGTGATTTTACAAATTATGGACACAACTTGTACAGAGCGTCGGTTGTCCTTTAAGTGTCTGTCACACAAGCACACGCGGGAACGCATTTCAGAAAGTTTCACACCCTTTTACCAAACATCCGACCATTGTTTTGGTGTTTTCTTTTGTCACTTTGTGTTGTTGTGCGTCATGTGGAACAGATATGGATTGTTTTTAAACACTTTTTGTCCATGACGTTCATCAAGAAGGAGATTCTGATGAGCTGTTGGACCTTTTCAGCATATGCAGTGTCTGATATAGTGTCTGCCCGGACGCATACAACTTACAAAATGTCTCCGGCCGGGTGGCCGACAACTTCTTAAAGAAAAAAAAAGAAGAAAAACAACAGATTTTTTTTCAAATCAAACGTTTGTTTTATTTAATAAAGCAAACGTTTGAATGAAGATTTCAAAATCAGAATAAATTATTCCGATTTAGAAATCTTCGTTCAGTTTGTAAATTTCAGAATTTCGGTTCGTTTGGAAATTTGCATACTCGGCACGGCAGGCAATCAGAAGCCCAATTTGTGCTTCCGGAGCATTTTGGGTAGGTACAGTGATATCTTGGATTACGAACTTAATTGGTTCCCAGACACAGTGTGTAAGGCGAAAAGTGTGTATCCCAAAAACTAAGTTCCCAGTTTTTAATTTTCTATGCCTACACAACTAAAACTAAACTAAACTAAACTAAACTAACTAAAACTACACAAAATATAACTTATTTTATGTATAATAAATGTGCTGTGGTATTATAATTAAAGACATAAACTGTATTGTATAATAAAGTGGTTTTATTGACCTTTCTGATGGTCGTTGATGGCTTGATGAAGAATGTAGGCTTCTTTCACCATCGTGAGGAGTGATCCCTTGGAGATGCTTTCTCTGCGATAATTTTACCTTTTTCCTCATCAATTGTGTTCCGTTTACCTGGGTTGATAGTTCTTTGCATCAAGTGTACAGATGGCTTGCGCGGGTTATTTCAGTTTTCTCTACATTTTCTCACCATTTCACTTTTGTTTTTTTGGTTCAAGCTCCCTTTTGTGTGCGTGTGTGTGTGTGTGTGTGTTTTCTCTATGTCGTCTGCCTGTCTCTAATGATTAACCCCCCCCCCCCCCCCCCCCCCCCTCACTGCTGCGTTCTTGACCAATCACTTTAACCGAAGACGCCATTTTGGTTTTGGGACAACGGCCTCACTCAGTCTTTAACCCCCACTCCCTCACTGCTGCGTTCTTGACCAATCACGTGGCTTTAACCAAAAACTGGGGGCGGGGAATAGAGGACAAAACAGTCGGCCACCATTTTCTTGTTAGGAGAACCGGCTCTTTCGTGTAGGACACATCACTCATTGTGGCAGCTCCGTGTGTATCCCGAAAAATAGTTGGTATGCCAAGGTAAAATTTTCATAAATGTAACGTTCGTAAACCGAAAAGTTTGGAATCCAAGGGGTTCGTAAACCGAGATATCACTGTACATCGTTAATAAAAAAATCCATAATACTTTGCAACAATGTTTTGTTTTTGCATTTCAAGTTGTGAAAAATGGGGCGGGCAATTTTATGGCCAGGCAGGCAACTTTTCAGAGTTGTCTGCCCTGGTGTCCGCTAACTTGTAAAGTTAGCGGACACCTGGCAAACTGGCATATGCCAGCACCGTTTTTGATGTGGGAGTAATGTCGGCTCCATTTGACTGTCATTGTTTCCCTTGGGTTTTTATAAATCTTCCGACTTTAAAAAAATCACCTTAGATGGCAACACGCGTCAGGTGGTCGATGCACAACTGTGACATTTAAGATGAATTAATATAAGCGAGAACAACAACAAATTACCTGTCCAGTCTAGTGACCACTGTCCCTGATTTAGATTTGAATTATGTATTTTGCCTGCAAAGCCTTCTCTGCTGTCTGAATTACGGACTGATGCTATTTATATTTTGTCTATGAATTCTTATTATTGTGGGAGACTAAGAGGGAGACAATTTTAGTCATGAATTGACCTCTTGTGTTTCCATACATTTACAAAACTGAGTTGAGTTTATCTAGCGCGCTAGCAATTAGCTATCTAGCTATCTATTAAGTAGCCATCTAGCTAGCTATCTGTTAACTAGCTATTAGCTAGCTAGCTAGCTTTCTGCTAGCTAGCTTTCTATCTATTTGAGTTATTCAATTCAATTGAGTGAACGCTGGCGCGTGTGGCTGCCGCTGTGCACCCACATAAAAAACTTATCCTCTGACTGTAAAGTGACCCTGAGAGCTTTGAAAGGTGCTTAGAAATGAAATGGATTATTTATTATTATGTATTTATTATTATGTATTTATTATTATTATATTATTATTATTATTGTTATTTATTATTATTTATTATTGTTACTATTATTGTTTTTATTATTATTATTGTTATTTATTTTTATTATTATTTTTATTATTATTATTATTATTATTATTATTATTATTATTATTGAGCAACAAGAGGAAGGCGGCGTGATGAGCGTCCAATAAGACGATTGGCTGGGATGGCGTGACCAACTTGCCGCGGTTGCTTACCTGAACATCTCGCTCAGTTCTCCTTTGAAGAGTGCCACCACAACGGGGAAGCCCACGCAGGCCGGCACCAGATAAAGAAGAGCGGGCTGAACCGGGGTTACAAATGCACGTTAGCCAGTCTAAAGGCTTGGTTTGGACTTGAGGAATCGTCAATGGCTCACCTGAGCGTGTTTAAAAGTGTGCATGACGAAGATGGTGAGGCCCAGTCCCAAGATGTAAGCCAGGAAGCTGGAGTAGAAATATGTCCTGCTGTTCTTCTTCAGGCTGTGGAAAAAGAACAAAATGAAGTCAAATAGGAAGAGAAATAAGCCTAGAAAAAAAATCTGACTGCACCGTCCTAAGTCCCCTTAGGCAGGCGTTACCGATCAAAATCTAGCAGACATTTCAACGGCCTCTTCCCCTGTCGCCATTAATTCTCTAAACAGTAACCCAAATACAACTGTTTCGTGCCTCCATTCTTCTTATGATGATACGAGTGCAGCGTGTTCTATCGGAGAGAAAGTCCCTGTGTGTTCTACATACTTGGACAATAAAGATCAGAATCAGAATCATCTTTCTTGCCAAGTATGTGGGACACACAAGGAATTTGTATCCGGTAGAACACGCTGCACTAGTATCATCATAAAAAAATGGAGGCGCTATCGAGTTCTATTTGGGTTACTGTTTAGAGAGTTCATGGCGACGGGGGAAGAAGCTGTTTCAATGTCTGCTGGATTTGGTGCGCATGGATCGGTAGCGCGTGCCTGAGGGGAATGCTGGAAAAGGTGGTGGGCAGGGTGCGTAGGGTCCAGTCGGATTTTCCGGCACCCTTGTTTGGATTCTTGCATTGCGCAAGTCCTCGAGAGTGGCTATATGATTGTGAAATGTTCGAGAGAACAAGTAGAATCAAACAAAAAAAGAATAAGTGGAAGGACCAGAGTGACAAAAAATTGGAGAAAAGGAACCAGCTGGGAGAAATGGAAGCAAATAAAAAACACATAATTAGAAAGCAAAGGACAGACAAGATGAACTACACGTTACAGTCAGAACGTGCCGATGACGTAAAGATAACAGAAGCAAAGAACCCGAAAAAAAGTAGAACAGTAGTAGTAGAACAAGGATAGGCACAACAGCAAGTGTAAATCGAGAAACAAATACAAGTCAAATAAGTGGCAAAACAATCAGTGAAAGAAAGGCGTAGAAAGAAGGACGAATACAACAAGAAAATGAGGAGGATAAAGAAGCTACAGTGATACCTCGGCTCACGAACGTTTGGCCTTACGAACATTAGACTGCTTCTCCAACACTGACTGGAACATGTTCAGACAAGCGGCCACCTACAACAACACCACCGACCTCCAAGAGTACACAGACTCTGTTACCTCCTACATGAGGAAGTGCATGGATGACGTGACTGTCACCAGATCTGTCACCATCCGGGCCAACCAGAAGCCATGGCTGACAGGTGAAGTCCACAGGCTCCTTAGGGCTAGGAACGCTGCCTACAAAGCTGGCGATGAGCTGGGCCTGAGGACAGCCAGGGCCAACCTGTCACGTGGCATCAGGATGGCCAAGAGACAGCACTCCAGGAGGCAACCACTTCCGAGACAGCAGAGACACCAGAAACCTGTGGCGTGGGATACAGACCATCACAGACTACAAGCCCTATCCACAGATCTGCGAGAACTCCACCACTCTGCTGAACCAACTGAATGACTTCTTCGCCCGCTTCGAGGCAGACAACAGCACTCTAACACAGAAGACCCCACCACCTCCCGGCGACCAGGTGCTGACACTGTCCCAAGACAGTGTGAGGCGATCCCTCAGAGGGACCAACACACGCAAAGCCCCGGGTCCTGACGGCATTCCTGGCCGTGTACTGAGAGACTGCGCGGATGAGCTCACAGATGTCGTCACAGACATCTTCAACACCTCTCTGAGCCAGGCTGTTGTGCCCACGTGCCTCAAAGCCACCACCATCATCACGGTCCCTAAGAAGTCGTCCTCCACCTGCCACAATGACTACCGCCCGGTCGCATTCACTCCCATCCTCATGAAGTGTTTCGAGCGGCTAGTTATGAGCCACATCAAGGCTGCCCTCCCCCTTTCCAGTTTGCATATCGGCCCAACCGCTCGACTGATGATGCCATCTCCACTGCTCTCCACACAGCGCTCACCCACCTGGAGACCAGAGACTCTTACGTCAGAATGCTGTTCATCGACTTCAGCTCAGCATTCAACACCATCATCCCCCAACAGCTCACCGACAAACTGAGCAAACTGGGCATCAGCACCCCCCTGTGCAACTGGCTGTTGGACTTCCTGACGGGGAGACCACAGGCAGTCAGAGTTGAAAACAACACCTCCAGCACCATCACGCTGAACACAGGGGCCCCCCAGGGGTGTGTGCTGAGCCCCCTCCTCTTCACTCTGCTCACACATGACTGTTCACCATCATCACCCAGCTCCACCCTCTTCATAAAGTTTGGGGATGACGCAACTGTGGTGGGCCTCATCAACAACGATGAGGAGTCAGCCTACAGGGACGAGGTCAGCCGCCTTGCCACGTGGTGCAAGGACAACAATCTCCGTCTGAATGTGGAGAAGACGAAGGAGATTGTTGTGGACTTTAGGAGAGTGCGCCCCCAGCATGCTCCACTAACCATTGACGGTGCTGCAGTGGAGAGAGTGAGCAGCACCAAGTTCCTGGGAGTGTACATATCCGAAGACCTGTCCTGGAGCTACAACACGTCATCACTGGCCAAGAAATCCCACCAGCACCTATACTTCCTCCGAAAAACTAAAAAGAGTTGGAGCCCCGACCCCCATCACGACCTCCTTCTACCACGGTACCATCGAGAGCATCCTGACCAGCTGTATCACCGTGTGGTACGGAGCCTGCACCGTGTCCTGCCGTAAGACTCTGCAGCGCCTCGTGAGGAGAGCTGAGAAGATCATCGGGAATGTAGGAACAATCAGTGGGGCCACAGGGAGGGGGTCCTCTGCCCCCCCAACCTGAGAGTAGGGACCTATCATAGCGGTGTCCGGGGCCACCATGTCTGGACATTGGGGATATATAAATGGGGCCGATACGACCAGTCAGACTTTAGTTCGCTGACGAAGCCTCTTGGATAGGAGACGAAACGTCCGAAACCTTCACTTTTGTACAGATGACGGCTGAAGAAACCTTCTCATCGATGGACCACTCCTGTACGACTGAGAGCTTACACAGATGTATAGTCTTGTCAATTGTATGTCTTTTTTAGCCACGTTAGCCAACTATTAGTGCCTTGCATGCTGGGTCCGAGAGGACATTAATTTCATCTGTGCTGTATGTCAAGCATATTAGCATATTTGACAATAAAGCTGACTTTAACTTTGACTTGAAATTCATGAGAATATAGTCTTGGCAGACGAACTAGTTTTCGGTGGACGAACCAAACCACACAGCTCCACGTGGCTGGCGGACTAGTTTTGCCCCCCCCCCCCCCTATTTCTTTGAGTGCAGACGTGGTTTGATATTGAGTGGAGTACTTTTGCTTTTTTGGGACCGAAAAAGACCACACCACAGGCTAGTGTTCAGCTGAAGAGGACACAAAGGAAAAACTTTTGTTGATTTGGATTAACGAAAAGCAGTGCAGCTAGCAGGTACAGTGTGAGTGAGGATATTATCACCAATAAAGTACGGCAACTTCACTTGGATAACATTAAGAGCCAACCTGGAACTTTGTCATTCATTGACAACTACCATCACAAAGGTAAATAAAACAACTTTATTATACAGTCCAGTTTATTTCTTTCATTACAATACCATATCACAATTATTATGCATCAAATAAGATATATGTTGTGTAGTTTAAAGGTTTATTTAGTAGAAAATGATGTTTTATGGGGACCCGAGAACAGATTATTCTCATTGTAATGGTTTTTTATGGGAAATTAATGTTTGGATTACACACTTTTCGCCTTACGAATATTAAATTCATGAGAATATAATCCATCAAGTCATCAACGAGCACCTTCCAAACAGTAACTCCTTCCCTACCTGCCTCCTCCTACCACTCCATTCCATCAAGCCATCAATGACCATCTCAAAGGTAAATAAAATGACTTTATTATATAGTCCAGTTTATTTGTTTCATTACAATACAATAGCACATTTATTATACATAAAATAAGGTATATTTTGTGTAGTTTTTAGGTTTATTTAGTAGAAAATTATGTTTTATGGGTACCTGGGAACGAATTATTCTCAGTCTAATGGTTTCTTATGGGAAATAAATGTTTGAAAGACAAACATTTCGCCTTACACACACTTTCTGGGAACCAATTAAGTTTGTAAGCTGAGGTATCACTGTATGCATATTAAAGTGTTTTTTGGTGCGAAATAAACTACCATGTATAGCAGGGGTCGGGAACGTATGGCTCTTTTGATGACGACATATGGCTCGCTAATCAATCATAAAATAAGCGTAAGATAGGACTGAAGCCAAGGTTTATTGACAAAAAGTTTTGGTGGTTTTGGTGCCAGGAGCTTCCCACCCACAAAAAAACTTGTCAGTGACATCGGTGCACCATTCTTCGTTGATGTCGAAGCATAGTCCACCGCCTTTGGATTTCCCCGATTGCTCCGTGTCACGGTCGGCCCGAAGGAGACGGAATCCGGGTAGGTGCAGCGCGGAATCCGGGTGGCGGTCACTGAGCCAGGTCTCAGTGAAGCACAGCGCAGCAGAGCGGACAAACGTTTTATTGGTCTTTGTGAGAAGCAGAAGTTCGTCCATCTTGTTTGGTAGTGAGCCTAGACTAGCGAGGTGGATCGATGGGAGCGGCGTTCGAAATCCACGCTGCCGTAGCTTGACATATTTTTGCCGATTTGAAAAGGACACCCCCATTTCCCTGGTCTGCCCACCATTACCAGAAACTACCGTATCTCCGCCCTCTGCCCTACAGATCCACGAACTGGACGTTAGACGGCTCTTCAAGCAGCAGAAGATCAAGAAAGCTGCAGGACCTGACGGAGTGTCCCCCTCCTGCCTGAGAGTCTGCGCTGACCAGCTGGCTCCGGTCTTCACACAAATCTTCAACAGATCCCTGGAGCAGTGTGAAGTCCCATCCTGCTTCAAACAGTCTACTATCGTCCCAGTTCCAAAGAAACCAGCACCCTCGGGATTGAACGACTATAGACCGGTTGCTCTGACGTCTGTGGTCATGAAGTCCTTTGAACGCCTCGTGCTGAACCACCTAAAGAACATCACCGGACCTCTGCTAGATCCTCTTCAGTTTGCCTACCGGGCAAACAGGTCTGTGGAGGATGCAGTCAACATCGGACTGCACCACATCCTCGACCACCTTGACACACAGGAACCTACGCAAGGATCTTGTTTGTGGACTACAGCTCTGCGTTCAATACCATCATCCCAGAACTCCTCATCCCCAAACTTCTCCAGCTTGGTGTGTCCCCCACGATCTGCCAGTGGACCCTGAGCTTCCTGACAGGACGGACACAACAGGTCAGACTGGGAAATATATCATCCACAACACGAACCAAGAGCACTGGAGCCCCGCAGGGATGCGTCCTCTCTCCATTGCTCTGCTAAAGAAGCATGGCCTGCCACAGGAGGTGCTGCAACATTTCTGCACGGCTGTCATTGAATCCATCCTGTGTTCTTCCATCACCGTTTGGTTCGGGGCCGCCACAAAAATGGACAAAATCCGACTTCAATGGACAGTTAGGACGGTGGAAAAAAACATTGGCACCGCCCTACCCACTCTCGAGGACTTGTACACTGCAAGAATCCAAACTAGGGTGCGGAAAATCCTACTGGACCCTCCGCACCCTGCCCACCACCTTTTCCAGCTACTCCCCTCAGGCAGGCGCGACCGATCCATGCGCACCAAATCCAGCAGACATTTAAACAGCTTTTTCCCCCAAGCCATTAACTCTTTGAACTCTTTCAACAGTAGCCAAAATGGAACTGTATAGTGCCACTTAGCAGTTTTTTGACGACGATACTAGTGCAGCGTGTTCTACCGGAAACAAATTCCTTGTGTGTTCTACATACTTGGCAATAAAGATGATTCTGATTCTGATAAATGTTTTATTTAAATCAACGAAGCTACTGTCCGTTGTTTTCATGTGATCATTGCTCGGTAAACTGGTAACTGCCCACTTCTTAATCAGTCTGCGAAGTGGTAAACTAACCCCACCGACGCAGACAATGGCGAAAAGAAAAACAGAAGATTCAAAGAGGAATGGACAGAAGAATTTGCCTCTATTGAAAGAGCGGGTTCTGCGGTGTGTCTACTTTGCAATGACAAAATTGCATTGATGAACCGGTCGAATGTAAAGCGACACTTCGACACACACCATGCTAGCTTCGCATCAAAATACCCAGCGGGAGACAGCAGAAAGAAAGCTTGCCAAGAGTGACTGAGCAGGGTGCAAGCCAGCCAACAGCAACTCCGCATTTGGACGCGCCAAGGTGACTATAACTCTGCTAGCATTGCTGGATCGTTAGCAATAGTGAGGAACGGAAAACCATTCACAGACGGCGAGTACGCAAAAACTTTAATGCTGGATGTAGCCAAGGAACTTTTTGATGCTTTTACGAACAAAGATAAGATTATCAAACGGATACAAGACATGCCTCTGTCGGCAAAAAAACTGTTAATGATTGTACCATCATGATGGCAAACCACATCGAGGAAACGCAAGTGAAGGACATAAATGCAGCGCCGTTTTTCTCTCTGGCTTTGGATGAGTCGACCGACGTAAGCCATTTGTCACAGTTCAGCGTGATTGCAAGATATGCTGCAGGTGAAACACTGCGCCAAGAATGTCTTGCTGTTTTGACAATAAAGGGGCCCACAAGAGGTGAGGATTTATTCAAGTCTTCGATGGCGTTCGCCCAAGAAAAAAATCTCCCCATGGATAAATTTATTTTAGTGTGTACCGATGGTGCTCTGTGTATGGTGGCCAAAAACAAAGGATTTGTGGCGTTTCTTCGCGAACATGAAAAAAGAGACATCCTAAATTTCCGTTGTATTCTACACCAGGAGGCACTTTGTGCTCAAATGTGTGACGGGCAGCTTAGCGACGTGATGTCATTGGTCATTCGTGTGGTCAATTTTATTGTTGCCCGAGCTTTAAATGATCGGCAGTTTAAAGCACTGCTGGAAGAAGTTGGGAATAATTATCACAGTCTGTTTTTGCACAGCAATGTGCATTGGTTGTCGAGAGGGAAGGTGCTTAGCCGTTTTGTGGCTTGCCTGGACAAAATCCGGACTTTCCTTGGAATGAAAGGCGTCGAGCATCCTGAGCTAGCAGAAACTGAGTGGGTCCTTACTGAGTCCTTAAGTTTTACTATCTGGTTGATACCATTGAACATCTAAAACAGCTTAATGTGAAAATGCAGGGCATTGGAAATACAGTGTTATACCTTCAACAAGCATTGCTTGCTTTTGAAAACAAGCTAGAGAGCTCTTTATCATGGATATTGAAACGGGTCGTTTGCTGCATTTTGAAAAAGTAAGACAATTTAAAGATGCATGCACTGCAAATGAGCCCGCTCTACACTTGGATCTCCAGCAGCTGGCTGTCTTCACATCCAGGCTCCTGCAGTCATTCAAAGCACACTTTGGAGAGTTTCGTGAGCACACTCAACTTTTTAAGTTAATCACCCATCCAAACGAGTGTTCACTCAACACAGTTGACTTGAGTTACATCCCTGGTGTCTCCGGCAGAGATTTTGAAACAGAAGTTGCTGACTTCAAGGCCTGTGGGTGAATAAGTTCAAGACACTGAACCAAGATTTGGAAAGACTGGCACGACAGAAAGCAGATTTGACGAGCAAGCACAAGTGGACATAAATGAATAAACTTCAACCCGAAGACGAGCTGATTCTAAAAACTTGGAACTCAATTCCTGTCACATATCACACAATGCAGTGTGTGAGTATTGCTGTATTGACCATGTTTGGATCCACCTATGCATGTGAGCAGTCATTCTCACATCTTAAAAACATCAAGACGAACTTGCGATCTCGTTTAACGGATGAAAGCCTCAACGCTTGCATAAAGCTCAAACTCACCAAGTACCAACCAGACTACAAAGAAATTAACAAATCCATGTAGCACTAGAGGTCACATTAATGTTCACGTTATTTTATTTTTGTTAATTTTCGAACATTATTAATCTCTTGAGAGTTCCTTCGGGAAATTCATTCTCTGCATTTAACTCATCATCACAGGTGAGCCAGTGCATGAGGAGCAGTGCTTGAAGATGATAGTTGGAGGATTTGATCGTGGGGCCTGTGGGACCGAAGTCCGCTTCCTGAACACTTAACCACTGCCTCTAAATCACAACATTATTAAAAGAATAAAGGATTATTGTACAAACATCTACTCGTATTTTAATTCTTCAAAATATATTATAGGGCTCCCGCAAAAATAAATGTCAAAATAGTTTGCGTTTATGTCTCTCAGTCAAAAAGGTTCCCAACCCCTGATGTATAGTAAGGCCTTTTGGGTGCAAAATAAACTACCATATAAGGCAAGACGATGTTTACATTCCAAGTCCTTTTTGCCACAAAAACAAACTACCAATAAATAAACTACCGTGGCACAAAATAAACTACCATGTATTGTAAGCAATGTTCCCTCAAATTGTTCATGTGTCTGAGCAGACACACAAGCTCCCTGAGCACTCTGCGGACCACTGTGAGCAACATCAGACGTGTACGCTGTGGCCACACCCCAGTATCACGGAGCGTATGGGCAGGGCACATTCACGCCGTTCTGCTCCGATTGGCTGTATAGCGTACATGAACTGTACGGCATTATCGGCTGGAACCTGTCACTCATTGAGTTACATTGCAAAATGAGCGCTGCGTAGATGTTCTTGTGCGCTGCGTATGTGCAAGCAGTGAGCGATTGCGCACGTGCATAGCTTAGAGGGAACATTGATTGTAAGGCGTTTGAGCGTGAAATAAACCATGTGAGGCATGGCGGTTTTAGTGTGAAATAAACTTGGTAAAATAAGTGGCAAAAGAATCAGTAAAAAAAGGTGTCGAAAGAAGCACGAATACAACAAGGAGAAATGAGGAGGATAAAAAAGGTACACAAAAAAAGGACAAAGTTCGCCATGTTAGTCCGCGGGTTTACCTGACGTCAAATCGCAGCAGCAGTGCAATGAAGATACCCGGGATGACAATGTCGCCGAGACCCAGCATGGCAAAGTTGCTGGCGCTGAGACCTTTCTCCAATAAGTCTTGAGGGAAAACCACTGGCGGCGGAGGACAACCAGAACGTCAAGATGTTAATCTCGCTCTCTTTGGGGAACCATCCCGTCGGAAGTGAGTCACGTCCGTGCAGGTGACCAAATACTCACGTTTAATTGGCGCCTCAAAAGACTTGGCGACGGTCACCATGACATTGGTACCAAATACCTGAACACAACAAAAACAAAGATCAAGAGTGAGCGTCAGCACCGATACAGTGACACCTCGGCTTACCAACGGTTTACCTCATCAACTTTTCGCGTTATGAACATTAAAGTCGCTAGCATATAGTCTTGTTTGACGAACTAGTTTTCGGTGGACGAACCAAACCACACGGCGCCACGGTGGATGGCAGACTACTTTTCGTCACCCACTTTTTTAGTGCACTCAGTGCAGACGTGGTTTGCTATCGAGTGGAGTACTTTTGCTAGTAAAAAGACCCCACCACAGGCTAGCGTTAAGCCTAAGAGGACACAAAAGAAAATTACGGTTGAGCAGAAGAATACATATACATGTATACAGATATATAAATGGGGCCGATACAACCAGTCAGACTTTAGTTCGCTGACGAAGCCTCTTGGATAGGAGGCGAAACGTCCGAAACCTTCACTTTTGTACAGATGACGGCTGAAGAAACCTTCTCATCGATGGACCACTCCTGTACGACTGAGAGCTTACACAGACGTAGAGCAGGTCATGTGTAAAATTGTAGAAAATTTTCAACCATTTTTAACATCAACATTAACATCTGTACATAAAAATCTCTATCTTTCTGCCACGGGGCGTGTTGGCACCTATCCCAGCTGTCTTTGGGCAAACACAGTGCACACTAACTTTTCAAACCATCCTCTGCTTGCTTTAAAATCATTCTATTCAGGAGATCTTAACCAAATATGTCAACATTTTCGCAAAAATAAAACAACAATATTAATGCGTCGGTCACAATGAGACAATGAGGAAGACGTCAAACCTAAGGAAATGACGTATAAGGAAGCACAGGGTACTCGAGTGCTGCATTCAGATGCACTCAGTTTGGTTGAGAACCATCTCATTTTCCGAATGAGATGAGAACCGAGACGTTCAAAAACCGAGGTTTGACTGTACATATTCTCGCTTTTTTCTGTTCATTTTCTGTTGGGGCTGCAGTTGACGGAAAGTGCATTTTCTATTGGATGACACTGCCTAGGTTGGCGAAAAGCGCGATTTTGATTGGATGGCACTGGCCGTCAGTTGAAACATGTAAACGCCCCCGGCGAGTAAAAACAAAGTACACTTCAGCTTGAATACACAGAGGATTCACCTTTGTGGAGAGAAAAGGTTCAGATTCTAATTTGCAATGAAACAATACCATCGATGAAACAGTCGAATGTCAGTGACATTTTAACAAGCCCCATGTTAGCATCAAGATACTTATGTGAGAAGTATGTTGCATAGCAAGTGTGGAAGCTATTGAGCAGTGTGCAGGCTAGCTAGCAGTAACTTAGCGTATGGAGCCGGCAAGTGAAATGTAAATTTCTCCACTGCGAGACTAATAAAGGCAAATCCAATCCAATCCAATCCAAGTTGACTTTCATTCCGACCGTTTGACTGGATTTTTACCAATAATGAGGAACGGAAAACCATTGATGTTAACGATGAGTACAATCACAAAGTTATTTTAAATAAAACATTCTGACATATTGTTGAAAAGTGGCCACGCGTGCGTCTGTGTGCGCGCTCGTGTGCTGTGGCTCTCACTGAAAAACATTTCTAAATATTTTACTTTTATGGCTCTCTTTGTCAAAAAGGTTCCCGACCCCTGATTTAGATAAATTGTGAGCGATCAGAGAGATAGGAGTGAAACCAGCAAAGTGGGGTGTGCGTGATACCTAGGTGGAAAGTCTGTCGAGCAGGATGGGGTGGGAAATGGTGTCAAAAGCCGCAGTCAGGTTGAGGAGGATGAGAATGGAGAGTGAAACAGCATCGGCTGCCATGAAGAGATCATTCGTGATTTTTATGAGAGCCAATTCAGTACTGTGGCGGGGGCCACAGACTGGAATTGTTCGTAAAGGTTATTGTGAGTGAGGTGAGAATGAAGCGGGGAGGCAACAGATTTTTCAAGGATTTTGGCGATGAATGGGATGGGAAATTGGACGCCAGTTATTGAAATCGTTGGGATCTGAGTCAGTTTTTTTTCAGGATTGGAGTAACAGCTGCGGTCTTGAGTGAGATATGAACAATTCCATTTGATAATAAGGAGTGAATAATGGTTGAAATAAATGGGAGAAGAGAGGGTAGGGAGGGGGTCGAGCTGACAGGATGATTATGTGATTATGTCTGAGATTATAGAGGGACGGGGGAGTTCAAAAGCGGATAGCAGTTGGTGAGGAGTAGAAAGGTTGGGAGGGGGGGGGGGGCAGAGGAGCCGAGGTGCTGATGGATTTTGTTGACCTTTTCACAAAAAAACATAAGCAGAGCATTGCAGGTATCAGAGGAATAAAAGTATGAGGGGAGAGAAATAGGAGGTTGTATGATTTTGTTATAGAGGGAAAAGAGGACCCATGTGTTTCCAGGATTCGAGTCAATGAGTCCAGAGTAGTATTGCGATTTTGCGCGTGAGATAGAGTCCTTGCAATGGGTGAGGTGTGGTGTGTACATGTCCTTGTGAGTAGTGAGACCGGTCTTCCTGTAAAGTCTTTCCAGTTGCCTAGTTTTAGTTTCGATGGAGCGGAGATGGGCGGTGAACCAGGGGGCGGACCGGGTAATTTGGACAGACCGGGACTTTACAGGCGCAAGGGCGTTGAGGGTGTTCGTGAGGTCCGTGTTGTACTGGGAAACAAGTTCATTAGTGGAGGAGTTGTAGTCCGGAGTCAGGGTGGCAATCATTTCGGCAAAGGTGGCAGTGTTGATGTCCATGACACTGCGATATGTGATGATGCGGGGCGGTTTGGGGAGAGAGAGGGTGATGGAGACGTTAAATGAAACCAGGAAATGGTCCGTTATAGGAATTGCTGTGCAATTTGTTAGGGGAAGACCAGGCATACAAATGAGGTCCAGGGTGTGGCCTTTTATTTGGGTGGAGAAGTCCGAGAATTGATCCAGACCAAAACTGTCAAGTGAGGAAGTGAAGTCTTTGGTGAGGGGAAGAGCGGAATTGTCCATGTGAATGTTGAACTCCCCGAGAATAATTACATTTGGTGACAGAGCGGAGAAGTGAGTAAGGACATCAGACAATTCTTTTAGAAAGCTACAATGTGGTTTCAGTGCACGATATACAGTGGCTACGATTGTGGGAGAGGGTCCGGAAATTTTACATGCAAAGCATTCAAGTGATAGGGTTCTTGCGGTAAAATAGCGAGACCACCCCCGCGGCCTGAGAGGCTAGGCTTAGAAATGTAAACAAACCCTGGGGGAGTCGAGTCGTTGAGCTGGAAGAAGTCTCCCGCCGTTTGCCAGGTTTTATTAATACAGAAAAAGTCAAGCTTACGGTCACTTAGGATGTGCTGGATAAGACACCCCTTTCCCGTAAGCGAACGGACGTTGATGAGGCCAAAATTGACGCTGGTGGAGTGCCCACTTCGAGGCGCATTAGCCGACCTAGCCAGGCCAGCTAACACATACGGTGATCCACGGAGCGGCTGCTCCTTCTGTGCGGCTGGCGGATGGAGGACCACAGGGAGGTGATATCTTTGGAGCCATCGAGGTCAAAGTCTCAACGTGATCCGCGGTGGATATACCTCCGGGAAGGGCAACGAGTGATTTCCGGGGAGTGGAGAATCGCCGGCGCCAAGCTCATCCATTGGGAGCGGAACATGAGCAGCTCCGCTGCCGAATACTGCAGCCGTCCAACGGGTCGATGGAGAAGTGACATGATATCCACCAGCAACGTCCAGAGAGAGGCAGCGGCCAGGTTAACCCTCAACAGCGGGAACAGCTGGGTGGAGATGATAACGCGGCTTCGTCTGTGATCCGGATAAGCGACCGGAATCGTGAGATGAATCGATAGCCAACACGGACTGGAAATTGATTATAGGTTCGTCTGGTGACTGTCGGACATTTCCAGTGGTTCGGGAACCGTAAAAAGCTACAAAGAGGCAAAAAAGAGGCTAAAAATATTCGGGGGCAAGCAGCGGCAGCCAAAGCGCGCCAGCGCACACTCGACCCAGAAGTGTTGTCTAAGCAACGGTCTCAGGCAAAAGAAGAGGATAAAAAACTTCTGTTGATTTGGATTAACGAAAAGCAGCTAGCAGGGGACAGTGTGAGTGAGGGTATCATCGCCGAGTAAGCATGGCAACTTCACCTGGAAGTTCGTCATCCATTGAAAACTACCATCACAACGCGTCTGTGTAAGCTCTCAGTCGTACAGGAGTGGTCCATCGATGAGAAGGTTTCTTCAGCCGTCATCTGTACAAAAGTGAAGGTTTCGGAAGTTTCGCCTCCTATCCAAGAGGCTTCGTCAGCGAACTAAAGTCTGACTGGTCGTATCGGCCCCATTTATATATCCCTAATGTCCAGACATGGTGGCGCCGGACACAGCTATGATAGGTCCCTACTCTCAGGTTGGGGGGGAAGGGGACCCCTCCCTGTGGCCCCACTGATTGTTCCTACATTCCTGACTAACGACTGGCCTATTACCCCCACTCCCCCCGGTATCACCTCATCAGCATAACGACCCTCATCAGCATTGCGAAAGTTGCCTAACCTGTTTTGCCTAAGCAGGCTATTGTATGAACGATCCAAATTGAACCTCACCCCACCAGACCGGTTTAATGAAGGATTTTGTTGTTTTATAAGAATCGCTTCTTTTACCCCCCTTTCAAACCATCTATGTTCTTTCGCTAAGATTTTAACCTCATTGTCGTCAAATGAGTGGTTGCTAGCTTTTAGGTGCAAATGTACTGCCGATTGAGGCCCACTAGTATTATCCCTGCGATGTTGATAAAGTCTTTTTTTGAGAATTTGTTGAGTCTCCCCAATGTACTGCTCTTTACAATTTTCATTCTTACAATGTATGGAATAAACTACCTTACTTTGTTTTTCATTTGGTAGCCTATCTTTTGGATGCACTAATTTTTGCCTTAACGTGTTTATCGGTTTGAAATAAGTAGGAATTTTATGTTGCCAAAGGACTCTTTGTAATTTTTCAGAAACTCCTGCAATGTACGGTACGGCTACTCCTCTCCTTTTTGAATCTTGAGAATTATTGGTTTCGTTCGCTATTCTTTCTTTCTGACATTTGTTGAATGACCACTGAGGGTACCCACAGTTAGTGAGTGCTCTCCTGATATGTTTTGACTCCTTTTCTCTACCTTCAGTGCTAGTTGGTATTAGTTTAGCCCTATGCTGGACGGTTCTGATAACTCCTAGTTTATGTTGTAAAGGGTGGTTAGAGTCAAAAAGTAAGTATTGGTCAGTGTGCGTAGCCTTCCTAAAGACTTCTGTTTTTAGCGCTCTGTCCTCTTTTATAATTACTTTACAATCCAAGAAAAATAACAAACTTTCGTATGCAGAGGCAGATGATCTACGCATTAAAATATCAGCTCTTCTCAACACATTCTCAAAAAAAGACTTTATCAACATCGCAGGGATAATACTAGTGGGCCTCAATCGGCAGTACATTTGCACCTAAAAGCTAGCAACCACTCATTTGACGACAATGAGGTTAAAATCTTAGCGAAAGAACATAGATGGTTTGAAAGGGGGGTAAAAGAAGCGATTCTTATAAAACAACAAAATCCTTCATTAAACCGGTCTGGTGGGGTGAGGTTCAATTTGGATCGTTCATACAATAGCCTGCTTAGGCAAAACAGGTTAGGCAACTTTCGCAATGCTGATGAGGGTCGTTATGCTGATGAGGTGATACCGGGGGGAGTGGGGGTAATAGGCCAGTCGTTAGTCAGGAATGTAGGAACAATCAGTGGGGCCACAGGGAGGGGTCCCCTGCCCCCCCAACCTGAGAGTAGGGACCTATCATAGCTGTGTCCGGCGCCACCATGTCCGGACATTAGGGATATATAAATGGGGCCGATACGACCAGTCAGACTTTAGTTCGCTGACGAAGCCTCTTGGATAGGAGGCGAAACGTCCGAAACCTTCACTTTTGTACAGATGACGGCTGAAGAAACCTTCTCATCGATACCATCACAACGGTCAATAAAACGACTTTATTCCATAGTACACTTTATTTCAATACAATCCAATACCACATTTATTTTACAAAAAAATAAGGTCAATTTTGTGTAGTTTTAAGGCTTATTTAGTAGAAAATGATGTTTTATGGGGACATGGGAACGGATTATTGTCATTTTAATGGTTTCCTATGGGAAATTAATGTTTGGAAGACACAATTTTGGCCTTACACACACTTTCTGGGAACCCATTAAGTTGATAAGCTGAGATATGTCTGGTTTCATCTTTGTCATTTTATGCGAGCTCAATTCTTACCCAGAAGATATCGTAGACAAAGAGGCCACCCAAAAGGATGCATCCGGTACTGACGTTGTTCAGGTGCAGAAGTTCCACCCCGTTGAGGGCGAATGCCAGACCAAAGAGATTGTTGGCGATCCAATGCTGCGCCGCCACAAAAACGCTGTGTGACTGGACGGCGCCTGGTGACGCCGATCACGATGCGCAATTACCTTCTTGAGAATGTACCAGACCCCGACCGCGCCGCTGGCAAGCAGACACACCAGGTTGTTGCTGTCAAACTCGTAGTTAAGAACCTCTGAAGAGACAAAGCAAAATGTAGCTATCGGGGACCAGGAGGAGGACGGCGGTTTCTTGGACCCACCTTCTTTGTTGTCCTCTGTGCCCTGCGTGAAGAGCAGCTGGTACTGCTTGTTTGGCACACAAGAGGGAATGACTCTGGACAGAAAAGGACTTTTCCACACAAAGAACAAGAAAAACAAGAAGAAAAACACAAAGAAGAACAAGAAGAAGAAAAACAAGAATAAAAAGAACAAGAACAAGAAGAAAAACAAGAACAAAAACACGAAGAAGAACAAAAAGAAAAACGAGAAGAAGAACAAGAAGAACAAGAACAAAAAGAACAAGAACCAGAAGACCACCAAGAACAAGAAAAACAAGAAAAATAAGAAGAAAAACATGAAGAAGAACAAGAAGAACAAAAACAAGAACAATAACAAGAACAAAAAGAAGAACAAGAAGAACAAGAACAAGAACAAAGACAAGAAGAAGAAAAACAAAAACAAGAAGAATAACAAGAAAAATAACAAGACGAAGAACAAGAAGAACAAGAACAAGAATAAGAACAAGAAGAAAACAAGAACAAGAAGAAAAAAGAACATGAAGAAGAACAAGAAAAAGAAGAACAAGAACAAAAACAAGAACAATAACAAGAACAAAAAGAAGAACAAGAAGAACAAGAACAAGAACAAGAACAAAAAGAAGAAGAGCAAGAACAAGATGAAGAACAAAAAGAACAAGGACAAAGACAAGAAGAAGAAAAACAAAAACAAGAAGAATAACAATAACAATAACAAGAAGAACAAGAACAAGACGAAGAACAAGAATAAGAACAAGAAGAAAACAATAACAAGAAAACAAGAACAAGAAGAAAAAAGAACATGAAGAAGAAAAAGAACACGAAGAAGAACGTGAAGAAAACAAGAACAGGAAGAAGAAAAAGAGAATGAGTTATCCGTGTTAGCATCCAGCGTGCCCCCGTCAATGTTCCAATTACCTTATCGTGTGTGATATCGCCAGCACGCCGAGCACAAAGAAATACAGCGACAGCAGCAGGTTGATGTATGCTTGAGAAAACACCTGCAAATACAATCACAATCATCTTGATTGGCCAATTGTGTGGATAGAACACACAAGGAATTTGCCTCCGCTAGAACACGCTGCACTCGTATCATCTTGGGAAAAAAATGCCACTATACAGTTCGATTTGCGTGACTGAGCAGAGAGTTCAAGGCTTGGGGGAAGAAGCTGTTTAAATGACTGCTGGATTTGGTGCGCATGGATCGGTCGCGAGAGTTTCAGGAAAAGCCTCACGGCATGCCTCAGGGCATGGTGCGGAGGGTCCTGTCGGATTTTCCGTGCTCTTGCATACCTGCCAACTTGTGAAATCAGAAAAGTCTAGTAATATGCCGGGGTCTGCATTTCCGCTCATTAGCGTGTTTTTTTCATTTTATCATTTCAAATCATGTACGGCGTACTATAACTTTGATACGGGAATTGTCGTCATTTATACGAGCAGCTCTTCGCCAAGGTCGACAGCTATGAAACTCAAACTGGCGTCATTTTCACCTTTTCTTGAGCCAAGTCGAACTCCTGGAAATGCTTGGAAGTTTCCCTCACCAAACGACGGTAGTCTTCTTTGGCTTTTCACACTTTTGGTTGATTTTACTCCGGCAGATGCCATTACACGACAATGCTAAAAACGACGCTAACTCTTGAGTCTCGATTCCAGGAATGAGCTGTCATGAGCTGATAGCTATCTATTCGCTAGCTAGCTAGCTTGCCATCCATTTAAGTTACTTCGGGGTTGAGTGAACGCTGGCGTGTGTGGCTGACATTGCTCTCCCACAGAAAAAAAAATATCCTGCGACTGTAAAGTGACCTTTAGAGTTTTGAAAGGCACTAAGAAATGAAAATTATTATTACTATTACTATTACCAGTGTCTGAAACTCATGACAAAAAGTTAGCAGACATCAGGGCAGACAAATCTGAAAAGTTGCCTGCCGGGCCAAGTTGCCTGCCCAATTTTTCACAACTTGAAACACAATAAGACGACGAATCGCAAAAAAAAAAAACATTATTGCGAAGTATAAATGATTTTTTTAAACTAAGGAAGTACCTACCACAAATGCTTCCTTGCTTAATTTATGGTAAATATTCCATGCTGAAGATTTTGCTCCAGGGTCGTAATGGTGCACAATGCAATTTTTGCGTTGTGTTGTCTGCTAAAATCCACGTGGACTCCTCTTTCTTTATTTATTTATTCTTTTTTTAAGCGTCTTTCTAAACTCTCAAGTACACTTTACAGTGACAGTATAATGTACGTTTATGTTTCATTAATTTGTTAGCTTCTTTTTAAGCTTTCTACTGGGGCTGAGGTTCGGTCAATCGACTTTGGAAAATGATATTCAAATGCACGACCTTATAACACTCGGAAAAGTCCGAAGCACGAATCAGGCTTCTGATTGGCTGCCAAACGAACGTTCGTTTGGCAATTTGCATACTCGGCGCGGCAGCCAACCAGAAGCCTGATTCGTGCTTTGGACTTACCGTGACTGTAAAGTGTACTTGAGAGTTTTGAAAGGTGCTTAGAAAGAGGAGTTCACGTGGCTTCTAGCGGTTTGCTTGTAGCGTTTTTTTTATTGAATCATTTTTTATTTGAAAGAAAAATCCTTTCTTTTTTGTGTTTTTTGTTCATGAAGTTGTCGGCCACCCGGGCTGAGACGTTTTGGAAGTTGTACGCCCCCGGGCCGATGTTATTACAAACACTGCTAATACTATTACAATTACTAGTACTAGTACTATTAGAAGTACTATTATTATTATTGGATAAGTTGGAGTTGGATATGCCTTTATTAGTCTCACAGTGGAGAAATTTACATTTCACAGCAGCAAAGTGATGAAAGGAATGAAATTATTATTATTATTATTATTATGAAATTATTATTATTATTATTACAGTAAAGTCTCGTTATATCGATATTCAAGGGAGTCCGAAAAAATATCGATATAACCGGGACTATCGATATATCCGATCCTGCGCCGAACTGCATTAAACAAAAGCCGCCAAAAGAGGGCAGCCAAGCGCCATATAAGAAACGGAGCTGGCCATTAGCTCCCTTTTTTTGGGTGAGAAAATGGCACATATCATTCTTTAATGATTGTAAACATGTATGCTTTAATCTTCAGAACTACAGTGTATTTGAAACATATTCATAACTGGATGTGTAACAAGAAAGCATATTATCCGAATCTGAAGCCATTGTTTGGATTCACAAGCAATGCAAGACGTCTTGGCGTGAAGTCATTTTTATTTGCATTTGAATAAAAAGTGACATCGGCTGTCCTTTAATACACAGTATGGAATGTTAATAATTTTCAAAATCATCGCGCTTCAGCAGACAAAACAAGAAACATTGTTGCAAAAAACGATTGCATTCATATACAGTACAGTGGGCATGTACATAACACAACAGGGAAACTGCAACGCTTACATCTTACTGTATTATGTATACAATTTAAAAAAGTCATCAATCTTCTTCTGCTTCCCATTTTTACCTTTTAACACAAACACTTCAATCTCGTCTGCTACACACGAGCTAGCGTCTGAAAATGAAAATGGCTCTGCTACACGGGTGCTGGGCACGTAACCAAGTCACCTGACCAAGTCGACCAATGGCGCGACTGATGGCGTCACACGTAACCAAGACACGTGACCAAGTTGACCAATGGCGCGACCGATGGCGTGTCACGTGACAAAGTCACACGGCCAAGTCGACCAATAGCGCGACCGATGGCGGCTCATGTGACCAAGTCGACCAATGGCGCGACCGATGGCGGCTCACGTAACAAGACACGTGACCAAGTTGACCAATGGCGCGACGGATATATCGATATAAACAACAAAAATGGCTGGCGGGGGATGAAAAGGAGCACCGTAATAACCGGATTATCGTAATAACCAGGTATCGTACTAAACGGTACTAATTATACATAAAAAGACTAGAAATGTGCAAGGGAAATGAAAATAGTATCGTAATAAGCGGTACTATCGATATAACCGATATCGATATAACGAGACTTTACTGTATTATTATTATTAAAGCAGGGGTCGGCAACCTATGACTGGCGAGCCATATCTGGCTCTTTTGATGATTGCATCTGGCTCGCCGATAATACTAAATACAAATTTTGGCTTTTTCGCTGTTCATTTCCTGTTTGGGCTGCTGTTGGCTAAAAGCGCGACTTTGATTGGATGACACTGACCTAAGTTGGCAAAAAGCGCAATTTTGATTGGATGATACTGGATGTTCACGTTGAAACGGTAAACGGCCCTTTTAAATAAGCTTGACGAGTCAAAAAAAATGACGAGTATCGTACACGTCAGGTTGACTGAAACGAGGATTCACCTTTCTGGAGAGAAAAGGTTCTAATTTGATAGATTCTAATTTTCAATGAAACCATCCCATCAAGGAAACAGTCAAATGTCAGCGGCACTATGACAAGCCCCATGCTAACGTTAGCATGAATATACTTTTGTGAGAGGCAGCAGAAAAATGTCGATATAACCGTACTATTGATATATCCGATATCGATACCGAAAACAGTGATTGTTGCAAGCGATAAAGATATCTGAATGCAACACAAATACATGGATGGAAAACAAAAACTGCAACTTTTTTTTAATTGTGCTCGCGTTGTAATGTCATGAGAGGCTAGCTCTCAGCGGGGCAGGACAAGGAGTGCAATGGGCGACAGGTTTGAATGGAAACAAATATTTTAATAAAGGATTTCAGGGGGAATTCACAAGCAAAAAAAGGCGAGAATAGCGTCCCTTCCAATTCTCAAAGTATAACAAAGTCTCTTTTGAGGTGAAACTGAAGATGGGCTTCTCTCCCATGTATTTCTAGGCCTCACCCCGCTTGACATCCTTCCTAGGTAGCCTAGCCACCTTTAGCAAGGGTCCAAATCCAGTGTTCCGTCCTATGGTCCCAACTGGCGACGAGTTTCATGCAGCAATCAGTTTCTCTGTGTTTCTCCACAGAGCACACTAATGAAGCTTGTCTCCCTGGCCACACACTCAGAGGCTCTCTGGCCTTAAAAGCCATGCCTGCCAATCAAGCCACGATCAGCCACAGGTGTGGGATTTGGATTACTGCCTTCCACCAGATGGGGCCAAAAAAACTCGCTCTCTGTGAAGCCATCTTAGTGGAATGTATTTCCCCTCCAGGACCCAGCCTCTTGTGACATCACACATCCCCCACCTTGAGACCGACATCCTCGGCGGACTGAAGGATGCGAAGCAGGCAAGGAAGGCCTCCCTTTGGGAGAGGGCATCTGCATTGCCTTGGCGCTTGCCAGCTGTGTGGATCACAGAAAAGTTAAAGGCCTGCAGACTCAAAAACCACCTGGTTACTCTGCTGTTGGTCTCCCTGTTTCTGGCCATCCATTGTAGAGGAGCATGATCAGAGACCACCGTGAAATGTCTCCCCAGAAGATAGAAGCGCAATGACTCCAAAGCCCATGTAATGGCAAGACACCCCTTTTCCACTGTGGAATAATAGTTCTTTTCCCTGGGCAACAGCTTTCTGCTAAAGTAAAGGATGGGATGTTCCTCTCTTCCATGTACTTGCGAGAGTACGGGCCCCAGACCAACATCAGATGCATCAGCTTGAACAATGAAGTCCTTGCTGAAGACTGGTGCCACCAGGATCGGACTGGAGCACAGCGCCTGTTTCAGATTGATGAAGGCCATTTCGGCCTCCGGGCTCCATTTCACCAACCGGGAGTGTTTTTGGTCATCAATTCTGCATGGGGGCTGCTATAGTAGCAAAGTCAGCAATAAATCGTCTATAGTAGCCAGCCAGGCCGAAGAACGACCTCACCTGCTTTTTGGAAAGGGGCTTAGGCCAATCTTGTATGGCCCGTAGTTTTGCTTCTTGAGACTTCACCAGGCCCGGTCCTCTAGTGTAGCCCAGGTAGTTGGTCTCGCCAAATGCCAACCTGCACTTCTTCGGGTTTGCTGTAAGACCTGCTTTTCTGAGGGAGTCAATCACAGCTTGCCCTCGGGGTAAGTGACTCTCCCATTCGGGACTGTGTATGACAACAGCATCCAAGTATGCTGCTGTGTACCTCTTGTGGGAGGTGAGAATCCGATCCATTAGGCGCTGAAACATGGCGGGTGGTCCATGGAGACCAAACGCGAGCCTTGTGGACTGGTAGTCCTTCTGGTGTGGCGAAGGATGTCTTCTCCTTTGATGCCGGGGTCAGGGGCACCTGCCAATAACTCTTTGTGAGGTCGAGAGTGGTTATGAAGCGTGCCTGTCCCAGGGAGTCAATAAGATGATCAACACGAGGCATTGGATACGCATCAAATTCAGACACCTCATTAAGCTTCCAATAGTAATTACAGAATTGTATTGACCCGTCTGGCTAGGGAACCAACACAATCGGACTTGCCCAGGCACTTTGGGACTCCTTAATTACTCCCAGTTCCAGCATCTTCTTTATCTCCTCCCAATCGAGGGTCAGCTTTCATCCTTTCCATCCTGTCCCCACATGTTCGATGAGAGTACGTTGTCGGCACAGCTGCTCTTCTCGGCACAGCTGCTCTTCTCAAGCCTCTTAGGCGATATCCAGCAGTCCCCGGGGTCTGTAAGAGTACAACAGCTCAAAGGCTGAAAAACCAGTAGAAGACTGTGGTACTTCCCTCACAGCAAACAACAAGTACGGCAGCAGTTGATCCCAGTTTCGGCCATCTTCTTCGATCACTTTCCTCATCATGGCCTTGAGTGTCTTGTTGAACCGTTCTACCAACCCATCCATCTGTGGGTGGTAGATGGAAGTTCTCAGTTGCTTGACCTTGAGCAGGGTACATAGGTCCTTCATGACCTTGGACATAAAGGGGCTTCCTTGGTCTGTCAGCATCTCCTTTGGGATTCCCACCCGGCTGGCGAGAGCAAACAGTTCCTTTGCAATCTGCCTAGTGGTAGCCTTTCTGAGGGGAACAGCCTCTGGAAAACGAGTGGCGTAATCGACCATAACTAAAATGTACTGGTGTCCCTTAGCGCTTTTTGGTAGAGGTCCAACTATATCCAGCCCAAGCCTCTGAAACGGGATATCAATCGATGGGTAAGGGAATGAGCGGGTTTCTGTATGTGGGCTTTGGCGCCACCTGTTGGCACTCAGGGCAAGAACGACAATAGTTCTCCACATCCTTGTGCACCCCTGGCCAGAAGAACCGTTGCAAGATTCTGTCTTTTGTCTTTTCTACTCCAAGGTGTCCCCTGAGCAGGTGTGTGTGTGTGCCAAGTCCAGTACTGTAGCTCGGTGTGGCTGTGGCACGAGAAGTTGTTCACATACCTCATCATTTTGCTTCGTTACCTGGTACATTAACCCCCGGTTGACAGCGAAATGGGGGTACGTGGGACTTGTCCTTTCCCCTAGTATTGCCCCCTCGAAAACCTGCACATCTTTCATGGTGTTGGCAAGGGTAGGATCCTGTAACTGGGCTGTACCATACTGGCCTGTTAGGGGAGGTAGCTTCTGGGTTCCTGGGTTCTCGGCGCCACAGGAGGCCGGGAGATTTTCTGGGGCTGGAGTCTCCTCGGCGGTCTCTGGGCCAGACTCCGTCTCTGGTGGTGCATTTGCTGTCCCTAGAAGAGCACAGGCTGGACCACCTCAGCCTTTCCAGTTCCAGCCACTTCCGGGTGATGTTCATTTGCTCTCTTTTACTCGTCGAGGAGAGCCAAATTGGCCTGATGTTGGGCTTCCTGACTTCCGAGAACAGTTTTCAATGTCTTCCATTTTATAATTTGTAAGTGAAGATATTGTCAATTTGAAAAAAACGAAACACAAACCATCTATGTCCATGCACTTAACGCTTGTCCAATGCCCGCATTCTCCACCGTATGTAATGTCATGAGAGGGTAGCTCAAGGAGTGCAATGGGCGACAGGTTTGAATGCAAAGATTTTAATAAAAGGTTTCAGGGGGAATTCACAAGCAAAGAAAAAAAGGCAAGAAAGCGTCCATTCCAATTCTCAAAGTATAACAAAGTCTCTTTTGAGGTGAAACTGAAGATGGGGTTCTCTCCCATGTATTTCAAGTCCTCACTCCTCTTGACGTCCTTCCTACGTAGACTAGCCACCTTTAGCAAGGGTCCAAATTCAGTGTTCCGTCCTATGGACCCAACTGGCGACGAGTTCCATGCAGCAATCAGTTTCTCAGTGTTTCCCAGAGAAACAAAACAAAAACACCACCCTGATGCATTTAAGGTCAAAGCTGTCTGGATTGGGATGGGCTGCACAGTTGTCGATGACCAAGCATATTTTTCTCTTCTCACGCCTGAGCTGCTGAACCAGCTGAACGACTTCTTCGCCCGCTTCGAGGCAGACAACAGCACTCCAGCACAGAAGACCCCACCACCTCCCGGCGAACAGGTGCTGACACTGTCCCAGGACAGCGTGAGGCGATCCCTCAGAGGGACCAACGCACGAAAAGCCCCGGGTCCCGACGGCATTCCTGGCCGTGTTCTGAGAGACTGCGCTGTGGAGCTCACAGATGTCTTCACGGACATCTTCAACACCTCCCTGAGCCAGGCTGTTGTGCCCACGTGCCTCAAAGCCACCACCATTATCCCGGTCCCGAAGAAGTCGTCCCCCACCTGCCACAATGACTACCGCCCGGTCGCACTCACTCCCATCCTCATGAAGTGCTTCGAGCGGCTAGTTATGAACCACATCAAGGCTGCCCTCCCCCCCACCCATGACCCCTTCCAATTTGCATATCGGCCCAACCGCTCGACCGATGATGCCATCTCCACTGCTCTCCACACAGCGCTCACCCACCTGGAGACCAGAGACTCCTACGTCAGAATGCTGTTCATCGACTTCAGCTCAGCATTCAACACAATCATCCCCCAACAGCTTACCAATAAACTGAGCAAACTGGGGATCAGCACCTCCCTGTGCAACTGGCTGCTGGACTTCCTGACGGGGAGACCACAGGCAGTCAGAGTTGGCGACAACACTTCCAGCACCATCACGCTGAACACAGGGGCCCCCCCAGGGGTGTGTGCTGAGCCCCCTCCTCTTCACTCTGCTCACGCACGACTGCTCACCATCATCACCCAGCTCCAACCTCTTCATAAAGTTTGCGGATGACACGACTGTGGTGGGCCTCATCAACAACGACGAGGAGACAGCCTACAGGGACGAGGTCAGCCGCCTGGCCACGTGGTGCAAGGACAACAATCTCCGTCTGAATGTGGAGAAGACGAAGGAGATTGTTGTGGACTTCAGGAGAGTGCGCCCCCAGCATGCTCCACTAACCATCGACGGTGCTGCAGTGGAGAGAGTGAGCAGCACCAAGTTCCTGGGAGTGCACATATCCGATGACCTGTCCTGGAGCCACAACACGGCATCAATGGCCAAGAGAGCCCACCAGCGCCTGTACTTCCTCCGCAAGCTCAAAAGAGTTGGAGCCCCGACCCCCATCACGACCTCCTTCTACCGCGGTACCATAGAGAGCATCCTGACCAGCTGTATCACTGTGTGGTACGGCGCCTGCACCGTGTCCTTTTTATCCCAGCTTTTTAGCCATTCATTAAAAATGTCTTGACGTCATCCAAGCGTTTTTGTTTGCTTTGTAGGTGACCGGCAAACTCTTCACGCCACTGAAGCACCGTGGTTTTTTTGCTTTCCCGATAACAATAACTTTTAATTTATCGGTACCCGTCATGTTTGCGCACGGCATGATTGTAAGTCTTTCCTTGGAACGTTTACCCCTGCGGCAATCCTCATCCTTGTAGACGTATGATTTGTCTGGCTGCAGCTTGTAAAACAAACCAGTTTCATCAGCGTTTTATACGTTGTTTGGTTTGTAATCCCTCAGCAGCTCTTGCAGTCTGCCATTGTGCCAGTCGTCAACTTGGTTCTGATCCACTTTCTTGGCCTCTCCAGTACTTTTGCATAGCTTCAGATCCTTCCGTTCTTTGAAGCGATTTGACCAGCCTTTGGAGCATTTAAAGTCGTCATGGCCCAATTCTTTTGCAAGCGTTTCTGCCTTGGTCTGCAGCATCACTCCTGATGTTCTGGTTCCTCGCTTGCCTCATCCAGGTATCCAACGCACCCTTAACATCCGGATGCACGGCCTTTCTCATCCTCTTTGATCCAGGTCCGAAGTCCAACGCTTCGTATGCCGTCTTTATTTTATCCTTACTCTTCAACCACGTTGATAAGGCATTTTGCGGCACGTCGAATTCTTTTGCAATGGAGGATTTGCTCCGTGTTGGATTCTCCTCATCAAAGTCAAAGTCAGCTTTATTGTCAAATATGCTAATATGCATGACATACAGCACAGATGAAATTAATGTGCTCTCGGACCCAGCATGCAAGACATGCAAGGCACTTATAACGTGGCTAAAAGACATACAATTGACAACAGACAATACATGTAATTTCTGTATGTAAAGTGAGGTAGTGTCGTCTGGAAAGCCACAATTGCCTTGTATTTCGTTCCGAGGTCACAATTCTTTCGTTTCGCCATGGTTGAAAATGGTAAAAAAATGGCATCTGCTACACTGCGCAAGACACGGACGGGAGCTGGTCACGTGACTTGGTCAGATTTCGATAATGGTGGTACTGTATAGAAACCCCTAACCAAATAGCGATTCACCTTCAGCTGCTTTTGTATATAAACATAGCAAAATGGCCGGCGGGAGATGAAAAAAGGGCCCCATAGTAACCGGATTATCGCAATAACAATGTATCGTACAAAACTGAACTAATTATACATAAAAAGATGAGAAATTTGCGGGGAAATGAAAAAAGTATCGTAATAAGCAGTATTATCAATATAACCAATATCGATATAAAGAGACTTTACTGTAATACATTCTGACATTTTAGTAGGTTTTTAGAGAAAAGAGGAGCCTCCAAAAGATCTTTATTTTAGGCTGACTTTTTCTGAATGAACTAAAATCAGTTCTTTTTATTTTATTGCCCAGTTATTAAAAAATGAGCTTCTCCGAGTGATGTTTTAAGTTATTAAATTATGTAAAATTATCTTTTTTTCACTTTTTTAGGCCATTTTACAATTTTTGAGGGGATGGGGTACCTGTGGGTGAACTGTACTTTTCTTTCTTTCCTGTTTATCAGTCACTACTTCTTTTTTCCCTTTTACTTTATTTTATCTAATCGTTAAAAAAAACAACTGAGATTTTTCTTATTTTTCTTCCCCCCCCTACCGTTTTTATTTTTTATTAACTCATTCACAAATTTATTTGGGAATTGAAAATATGACGTAGAGCGCCATTCCTGAATTTGTTCGGGTTTTGTTTTTTCATGCTTGGATGCCGATAAAGTGTTGGCCATGGTCTCTGACAATGTCTTTTCTTTTCCACAAGGCCCCTTTGTCCATTTTAGTGCTTTGTTCCAGCTTCATCTGTTGTTAAAGCGCTATATAAACCAATATCAGTGTTTGAAATAACGTCTGCCCGGAGGCCCGTGGCGTACAACTTTCAAACGTCTCGGCCCGGGTGGCCGACAACTTCTTCAAGGAAAAAAAAAAAGTTTTTTTTTCAAACCAAACGTTTGTTTTATTCAATAAAGCAAAAGCTACAAGCAAATTGCTACAAGCTGCGTGGACTACTCTTTCTAAGCGGCTTTCAAAACTCTCAAGTACCCTTTACAGTCACGATATAGTCCGAAGCACGAAACAGGCTTCTGATTGCCTGCTGAGTATGCAAATGGTAAAACGAACGTTAGTTTGGTAATTTACTTACACAATGCAAATATTGCATTGTGCACTATAACGATTATTATTATTATTATTATTATTATTTTGTTGAAATCATACATATACATGTGTGTGTGTGTGTATGGCTTGTATGGCTTTAGTCAATAAGGTTCCGAACCCGTCATCTAAAGGACGCTAACAGCTAACAGTCTGCCGATCACCTGTTCTCGTGTTTTGAATGAATGTTGATAATAATAATAATAATAATAATAATAATAATAGCAATAATACATTTCATTTATAAGCGTCTTTCAAAACTCTTTACAGTCACAGGATAAGTTTTTCTGTGGTAGAGCAGCGGCAGCCACACGCGCCAGTGTTCACTCAACCCGGAAGTAACTCAAATAGAATAGTAAGACAATGAGATAGAAAGCCACACTAACAAATACAAATAAATGAGTGAATGAATAAAAACAATTACACACATACATAGGTAAATAAATATGTGCATGAATAAATAAATAATACATGGGTGAATAAAAATAAATAGACGAGTGAATGAATGAATAACAAATAGATGCACACAGGTAAATAAATGAATAAATAAATAAATACATTAATAAATAAATGGTTAAATAAAACAAAATAAATGAGTGAATGAATAAATAAATACACAAATAGGTACATAAATAAGTAAATAAATAAATAACGAGCTGGATAAAAATCAATAAATGAGTGAATGAATGAATGAATACATGGAATACATTTCGCCAATGGATGCTACAGCTTCGTGTTTGCTTTCAACATTTAGCTTGTAACAGACGCGCACGTTCCACCATGATGTCCCTGATCAACTGCTGAAAAGGACGCTTTGATCCTCTACTCTTTCATCTGGAACTGCTTCATGTAACAAAGAGGGTACAGGAAGTGCTTATGATTGAATGATTCTTTGTGTTGTCATATTATTTGTTATTTAGTTTGAGTACAGTACTTACCATTTTGACCATTTTGGATTGATTGTTTTTAATGGAAAGCGTCGTTTTTATTAACCCGGAATGGTTGATAACTGTCATTTTTAACGGCAAAACTGGAGTAGTTAGCAGGTACGCCTTTGTCTTGGTTCTTGCAGTGTGCAGGTCCTCGAGAGTGGGAAGGGCGCAACAAACATTACATGAAACACGCGACAGAGGATGTGGCGCACCATCAATCAATGACCTATTTTAAAACACTTTTCATGTCTAGGGCGCACAACATTATAAAAGGTGCATGGAATGGAAGCTACAACCATGGATGTGGTCACGTTATGCAGTCATGGGATGGAGCCACGTAAAAGGGCCACGTGAAAGGGAATACAATGTAAAGTCATACCTCAGCTCACCAACTTAATTGGTTCCCAGAAAGTGTGTGTAAGGCAAAAAAGTGTGTCTTCCAAACATTAATCTTCCATAGGAAACCATTAAAATGAGAATAATCTGTTCCCAGGTCCCCATGAAACATTTTCTACTAAATATAGCCTTATAGGACAACCGACGTCTCTGGACAAGTTTGTAAAATGGCTTCAAATGACTTTTACTGAACGTATTTTACAAAGATTCCACCGCATATAGCTATATTTTACGTTTTAAGACTCGTGCTGAATATTCAGGAAGTCATGTTTTTGAGTTGGTGACGAGTCCGTATGTGACGTCACTAAAGGACCGCCCTTTACCATAAAAAAGACGCATGGTAGCGTCAATGTATTTTGCTGTACCTGTTTGGTCTGGGGACCTCATTTTGCACCCAAAAGCCGCCAAGAGGCCAGAAGAGGGTGTCCAAGCTCCATATAAGGAATTTATCAGCCTGTGGAAAAGGAGGTGGCCACAGGAGGTCGCCATTTTGTGCCTCTTTTTTTGGGTGAGAGATTTTCCCCCAAAGTTGCCTCAAAATGGCAAAAATAAATTCTTTAATCGATTGCAAACATGTATGCTTTCCTCTTCAGAACTATTTGAATCATAGTCGTAACTGGATGTGTAACAAGAAAGCATATTCTCCGAATCTGAAGCCATTGTTTTGATACACTAGCAATGCAAGACGTCTTGGCGTGACGTCACGAACTGGGGGCGGGACTTTCTGAAAATGCCCAATCAAAGTTTTTTGCAGATTTTGGACACTTTAAGTCATTTTATTGGTGTTTTGCATTTGACTAAAAATATCATCGTTTTGGGTATTTTCGATGCTATAAAACGTTTTTCTGGTGTCAGTTAAAAAACAAAAAAGTGACGTCGGTTGTCCTTTAAAACGACACAAAATAGACCTTATTGTATGTATAATAAATGTGCTATTGGATTGTAATCCCAGAAATAACCCGAACTGTATAATAAAGGCGTTTTATTGACCTTTGTGATGGTTGGTGATGTCGTTGCCTCTTGATGATATCCGAATAAAGTTGCCATGCTTTCTTGGCGATAATACCCTCACTCACAATGTGCTCTCTTTTAGCTGCTTTTTGTTCATCGAAATCAACAGAAGTTTTTCAACCTTTTCTGTTGCCTGAGAGCATTGCTTAGACCAGTGATTTTCAACCACTGTGCCGTGAGAGATCGTCAGGTGTGCTATGAGAAACTATCCAATGCCCCTTTTTCGAATTTAAAATTCTACAAACACTTATTAATCATTTTCTGCCAATATTTTTACATTGTCCTGTGTCCGTGCTGAAAAGACTGGGAGGGTAATTTAATATTCGTCCGTGTCGCAACATGTCACTGATTGCCTTTTTCCTGCGAGATGGTTCGTGGCGTGCCGCAAAAAAAAATTCCAATGTGAAAAAACGTGCCCTGGTTCAAAAAAGGTTGAAAAACACTGGCTTAGACAACACACAAACACCATTAGCCACTCGTAGCAATAGTTCACTTAGCGTATTGGTACTGGGACGCTAAGTCACACAAACACACACCTCGTTGGTGTTTTTCCATGATCTTCTTCTTCTGCTCGACCGTACTTTTGTTTTGTGTCCGCTTCGGCTAACACTAGCCCGAGGTCGGGTCTTTTCAATCGCAAAGGTACTCCACTCGATAGCAAACCACGTCTGCACTCAAAGAAAGGGGGTGACGAAAACTAGTCCGCCAGCCACCGTGGGGCTGTTCGACCATGTGGTTTGGTGTTCATCCGCCATTCACCGTGGGGAGGTGTGGTTCGATTCGTCTGCCGGTCACGAATTTAATGTTGGTCAGGCAAAAAGTTGGTGAGCTGGAGCGTTCGTATGCGGAGGTATCACTGTATTAGGTTGGACCGCGAGACACCAAGTATTTCTTGGCCATTTACAATCCAACGAATACTTTGAAGAGTCAAGCGTAAGGAAGTACTTGCAAGATTACCTTGAAGAAAAGGTAGAGTCCAAAGAGAGTACAACTGGCAATGATTGGGAATCTCGCAGCATCCCGGCTGGTGATGGTCTCCGGCATGTCCGAAGTGTTCTGTGGACAACAGAGTGGGTACTTTTAACACTTGAAGATTTGTTTTTCTTTGTCAAACCTTTCAATGTGATGAACCGCCTACAGTGCTTTTCAAAATAATAACAGTGCCATGTGACTCACCAGAATATTTCTGGTTTTTAGTATATTTTTTGATAGTTACATGCCAGACATGTTACCAGGAGGTGCAGTAGATTCTCAGAATACAAACAAGACCCAGCGTTCATAATAGACACGCTCCGAAGTGTGTGCAATTGGGCAAATAGTTCCATGTAAATTGTACTTGAGCGTTTTGAAAGGCGCTTAGAAATGAAATGTATTATTATTATTATTATTATTATTTAATATATTATATTAATATATTATTATTATTATTATTATTGTTCCAGTTGCTGTTGCTATTGCTATTGTTATTGTCATTAACAACATTAAGACCAAAAACGGGATCTAATTCGTACATGTACTGTATTAGAGGTCAAGCGTGATTCATTCTACGGAACTTGGGGGAGGAAGAGTGAAAGAATGATTCAGGCAGTCAACAGAATTTAGGGCCGTCAAGGTGATGTCACGGCACGCTAATTTGTTGCAAGTACAGTGATACCTCGGCTTAGGAACGCTTTCGCTAACGAACTTTTCACCTTATGAACGTTAAATTCGCCAAAATATCATTTTGGCATACAAACTAGTTTTCGGGAAACACCAGGAGCGCCACAATGGCTGGCGAACAAGTTTTCGGTAGAAGAACACTAAACCACACGCTGCAACCGCACCACGGTGGCTGGCGGACTACTTGTCCACACCCACTTTCTTTGAGTGCACTCAGTGCAGACATGGTTTGTTATGGAGTGGGGTACTTTTGCTTTTTTGGGAGCGAAAAACACCCCACCACAGGCTAGTGTTCAGACAAAGAGGACAAATGAGGTTCAAAGAGGAGAAATGAGGTTCGAGCAGAAGGACATCTTTGAAAAACACCACGTTTGTGTGACTTAATAATAATACATTTCAATTTGAAGCGCCTTTAAAAATCAAGGTCACTTTGCAGCCACAGGATACGTTAGATAGCTAGCAAGATAGCCAAATAGCTAGCTGGCTAGAGAGCTACATAGCTAATAGATAGCTATCTATAGAATTATGAACAATAATACATGTGATTTCTAAGCGCCTTTCAAAACTCTCAAGGTCACTTTACAGTCACAGGATAGTTTTTCTGTGTGTGAGCAGCAGCAGACACATGCGCCAGTGTTCACTCAACAAGGAAGTAACTGAAATAGACAGGAAGCTAGCTCGATAGCTAGCTAAGAGATAGCTAATAATAATAATAATAGCAATAATACATTTCATTTCGAAGCGCCTTTCAAAACTGTCAAGGTCAATTTCCAGTCACAGGATATGTTAGATAGATAGCTAGCTAGCTAGATAGCCAAATAGCTAGCTAGAGAGCTACATAGCTAATAGATAGCTAAGTGTTGCTGCCGCGTGAGAGACCCTGTTTTGAAAGAAAAGTGAAAGTATGTGTCCCGTCTTTCTTGATAAACATACGGTTTATTATAACGCGCCAGCGTTCACTCAACCCGGAACTAACTCAAATAGATTGAAAGCTAGCTAACTAATAGAGCTAGCTATATTGCTAATATGTTTCCAGACTCAAATAGCTAGCCAGCTGGATAGATTTATAGTGCGGGTGCGGTTTATTTATGTACAAAATGGTTTGTTCTTCATAAATGTACTGGGTGAGTGTCCTTGAGTTTTGAGGCGCTTAGAAATTAAATGTATTATTATATATTATTATTATACTTCAACATTTAGCTTGTAGTCGACGTGCACGTTCCACCATGATGTAAAAGAAAGAAAGACGCTTTGATCCTCTCCTTTTTCATCTAGAACTGCTTCATGAAACATAGATGGTACAGAAAGTGCTTAAGAATGAATGACTGTGTCTGTGTTGTCATATTGTCTTTGTTGTCAGACAGAGACAGACAGACAGACAGACAGACAGACAGACAGACAGACAGACAGACAGACAGACAGACAGACAGACAGACAGACAGACAGACAGACAGACAGACAGACAGACAGACAGACAGACAGACAGACAGACAGACAGACAGACAGACAGACAGACAGACAGACAGACAGACAGACAGACAGACAGACAGATAGATAGATAGATAGATAGATAGATAGATAGATAGATAGATAGATAGATAGATAGATAGATAGATAGATAGATAGATATAGATAGATAGATAGATAGATAGATAGATAGATAGATAGATAGATAGATAGATAGATAGATAGATAGATAGCAAAAATGATCTCAGAAGAAGCAAAGAAGAGATGCCACAACGGAGTTTGAGTTACCAACACTCCATACAGTAACTCCCTCCCTCCCCCCACCAGCTGACCCCTCCGACCTTCCACCCCATTCCATCGAGCCATCAACGACCATCACAAAGGTAAATAAAATGGCTTTATTATAGTGCAGTGTATTTCATTACAATACAATAGCACATTTATTATACATAGAATAAGGTACATTGTGTGTAGTTTTAAGGCTTATTTAGTTGACAATTATATTTTATGGAGACCTGGGAACGGAATATTCTGATTTTAATGGTTTCTTATGGGAAATTAATTTTTGAGAGACACTTTTTGCCTTACGCACTGTGTCTGGGAACCAATTAAGTGCGTTAGCCAAGGTCCCACCGTATTTATCCGTCGGTCCGTGAAAATATTGACTGACATTAAACTGGTCCGTGGCGCAAAAAATGCTGGGGACCACTGCTGTATATGATAACTGCCCATGTTAAGCACTTTGTTGCAGGTTCAGCTTTTGCAAAGGCGCTATATCAATCAATATGTACAGTGATACCTCGGTTTACGAACTCATGCTCATAAACTTTTCGCCTTACGAACATTAAATTCGCCACAATATCTACTTGGCATCCGAACTAGTTTTCGGCGGACAAACCAAACCACAGAGCGCTACGGTGGCTGACGGACTAGTTTTCCACACTCACTCTCTTTACGTGCACTCAGTGCAGAAATGGTTTGTTCCGCAGAGTGGCGCAATGGATGCCCACAACAGTAGAAACACAGAAAGGCGGAGCTCATGTAATAAGACGCATTTTTGGGTTGGGACCTTGACATGTGGGATGCAACATCAGAAGTTTTTCACAATGTTACAAGGGCGCTGAATAATACCAAATGTACTTTGCAAATAGTTAATGTTAAAGTTCAGCAAGAACGTCTGTTTAGAACATTGACCTCCTCGGCAGTACAGCCGTGGAGACACCTATGGAACATATCGGAGCGCGTATGGTTACAAGTTAAACCTAGCCTGACTCCGTGCAACAAAACACACTGTCAAGGAATGTGGTTGGAAGTAAACGTAACCTGATCCACGACCATCTGCAAATATCGGATTTTACCATTAATAGTGGGAAACCATTATTATGTTTTGAAGACGCAGGGAGACTGGTTTAGTCCACAGACTAACCTGACTTATGATCTGGGAGGTTGTGACATAATGGACAAAGGGACTGCATGCTTACAAACTCAAATATATCGAGACCCATGTTTTACGAATGACACGGCACTGTGTGATTGGAATGTGGAGAAACCTGAGGACTTGCTATATCAGATAGGGCCCCACTCCATTTGTGTAGCAACAGTGAACCCACATCCCCAGTTGCCAACGACACCGTTTTCCGGATGTTTATGGGGCGTGCATCTGTTTACCTGGCACAATCAATCGTTTCGATTGACAAATTTCAGTTGGACGCACCGGCTGTCTGCTGGGCAATGGCAAGCCCTGTCGCTGCCTTGGCAAGTGGATCTGACACGCTTCAGCAGCGCACTGATCCGTTCGGAGACACTTAAGCATCTTGTGAAAGCTCATTTGACAGATGTGTCCAGGTTGCAGGTGTCCACCATGATCGCCCGGGAAGAGGTGGTACATGCCGCCAGAACAATTGAGCAATCTTCGGCACATCACTGGTGGGATATATTTACAGGAATGTCGGTAACAGCACGACAACACTTAGTCCCTCCATTATTGGTTTTTATTGTGCTTGGTTTTAATGACTTTGGTTCTGCATGTTTTGGTATATTAGACGCACCCGAGCTATTTTGTCGCGACGAATTTATCACGCAGTTTCTTGAATAATGGAAATAGAATTATACCATGATTCGGAGCCGTTTGGGAGAGATATAACAGCGATGATTGTGATTTGTTATTGGGCATATGTTACGCGGGAATCATGACATAATGGTATTGTTGCACCAGCGGGGATGCCTATGTTGATTGGATATTTGAAAATGAGGATGGGCTACCTGAACGGTTTATCAATTAATTGGTGGTGTCAGCTCAGGACACAGGGTGGAATGAAGGAAGAAATGGTTATTGGTGTCCTGAGCTAACTCATATGGTTATACAATTTGTTTGCCACTTTCTGTATGGTCCCAAGTCCCAAGACTGATACCACTTGTTTTATCGCTTGTTTTGTATTTTTCACACTTATGTTTTGTATTTTCCTGCATGAACTGCCCTTTCTCATACGCCTGACAATG